>NW_026849429.1:0-250860 GCF_030869305.1 Colletotrichum tamarilloi
CGATCCCAATACGAAGTTCGCGAACATCAGGGATATCCATCGGGCTCAAATCGAAGCGGGTGAAAAGGAGGTTATCACGGCTGAATCCAGCGACTCTGAATGCCCTAGTGAGGCTGGCAGCTGTATTGTAGTGGGTGTGGTTGAGGATCAATAGTTAATAGTAATGAGGAGGTTGGGTTGTGATCCCATCGTTTTTGTGGTGCCAGAAACAGGGGGGTGCCAGGAAGTGGGTATGTTGACTTATGGGATCCCAAAGTCTCATCATCGTAATCAAGCAGTCGCTACTTCGGTACTT
The DNA here is from genome assembly GCF_030869305.1 of Colletotrichum tamarilloi. Classification (NCBI taxonomy): domain Eukaryota; kingdom Fungi; phylum Ascomycota; class Sordariomycetes; order Glomerellales; family Glomerellaceae; genus Colletotrichum; species Colletotrichum tamarilloi. Next base: position 296 of record NW_026849429.1, read on the forward strand.
TAATGTAAAGCAAAATTTCGCCGGGAGTGAGTTGTGACTTGTTTGATTCTGCTGGTGACTATGGTAAATGAAACTCGATCGGAATCTGCAGCAAAGTGGAAAAGGCTCTAACGGTCGGGCGGTCTCCCAAAAGATCGATATCTCAGCCAAAGGTGGCCCCCGCAGCGACTGCGAGCTGAGTTGGCCTCTCACCATTTCACCCAACAACCGAGCAACTTGCCAACACGGAAACTTCGTAAAGGTATGAAGTGTACTCGATTGCCATTAAGCAATTTGCGATAGAAGCAACATATTCAAGTCACCAGAAAGTTCACAGCCTGCGAAATGGAGCTTCTGGTGTGTCTGTGGGGGCAGGCTGCTGGACAGCTCATGACGCACGATCCGCATTGAATCGAGAATGTGTCGCTTTCGCAGCCACCATCTGAGGTAGCTCCCCTAGTTACTGTCCTACTTCAATTCCGCTGCTCAACCTGTCCGGACGACTTAGTCATTTGCTACATACTCGGATTCTATGCGGTTGAGAGTACCATTCATGTGGAATTCGAGATGTACGCAAAGACCGTTGTCTTCGATGGCTCCGACCATGGGTCAACCCCGACCCACTATTCAGAACATGGACCAATAGCCATGCGAGGGCTAGACTGCCACTTTGCTTCACAGTCGTGTCGTGACGGTTGACAGGACCAAGGATGAGGAAGGGAACACGACAATCAAGGCTAGCTATGCATGTCGATATGATTTCTAGCATAGTACTGAGGTAAAGGTAGCCAGATCCACCATCTAAGAACACAGTCAGCTCGATATCGAAGAAGTCACCAGGGAACGCACCTCCCTGGGGAGGGTTCGTAGCCCCAGGTTGCCAGTCCTCGTAAAACCATCTCCCCTAGGCACCCCTCTCAATCTTCAGCAACCAACGCAGACTTGCACGTATTCCTGGTCTTCAGGATGAGCCCTCGGTCGCATATGAGACAATAGACCTTTGCCCCTTCCCAGGACCCTTCGTCGCGACAGGATACGCGTGCAGTCACAGAAAGGGGACTAATGAGGTGTCACAACCAGGCCCATACTGCCAATACGTTCTCGTCCGCCGCGTTTGTCGAAGACACAAAGCAATCTCCAAGCGAGCTACAAGCGCAGACTATCGCGTTTACCCCCGGAGATACGAACATAGTAAGCCACGTGTGTGGACGTGGAAGACTAGAATACCGGGGAACCCCTCGTTGCGAGCCCTCGTGCTGAAGTGCGCCTCTATCCCCTCCTATACCTAGCTTGACGACATTATTCAACAATACAATGGAAGTTTTGGTCCAGGATCCGTCGGTGGCAGCGCTCTGGCATACCTGGTCGTCGTCTGCGATGGTGGGCGAGAGGTCGAGGATAATACAGTGACTTACCTATGTACCCTTCCCCTTCCCGCCCCCTCAACACCATGTTACTAAGTCAGGCGCAATGCCATGACGATGGAAAGATATGCAAGGTGTAAATCCCCGTACAGCCCTATATTGTGACTACTCCACTCCATTTACGCCCCATGGCATATGCGCCCCGATGACTAAAACCCTTCTGCCATCGTCGCGTATCTACCCAGTCCTCAATAAGGACTCTATCGTGCGAGCAGCTGCTGGGTGCTCTACATGTCGAGCGACTTACCCCCCATAACTTATGTACCTAGACAACTGTCGCGAGGAAGCGTTTATTTGTTCTCCCCATCACTAGCAACTAAAGCGCGGGTATGCTAGGGCAATTGGCGCCCGATTATCCAATATATGCGCGGTGCTAACTCGGGCCGCACAAACTTCTAGGCCAAACAAAGCATCTGGCGGAAGGGGTTATGTCTCTTCAAGTGAAACCCCCATCGGTGTTGTCAAACCCACTGCGATGCCCAAATCCATGCAGTTTCTCTCCTTATCCCCGTTGTCCCATTCCGCGATGGCAAGTCGGAAGAAGGTTTCGGGATGCCTTGAGGAAGTAACCTGCTTCCCTAGGTGTAGTTCCATGTCGTTAAATAAGGATAGGAACCAAGCAAGACGATATGAGAAGGATACAGAAGAGGATGGGTTGGCTTGTTGTGAGGGTCTTATGCTAGGTTCTCCTGGAACATTACCTTGGGTCGATATTTTAGCTGGAAGTAGGATGAGACAAAGGTTCTGAGGCGTTCAGATGCTTTCCCTGTCAACTTAAAGGGTCTCTATTACTTCTTGAACTCGCTGGGAAGACCCTGAAGTGCTTTATTATGATTGGGTTCAGGGGTAGTCTTCCCAGCAGACAACTCCTGCGATCGCAGGCTCTAGCCTCCCGCCCCCGTTACTGAACTTCACTCCGCAGCCACGCCCAATTCAGTGCCCCCTACGTGGTGGAAGACCGGTAACCCATAGAGAGGCCATTGGGGCTATCTCTGGGGTCAGTATCGTCGGATATATGAGTTGCAGTACTCGGAGTTGATGGCTGGACAGACGGTCAGCAGCCACCCCTACCCCGGGCCACCCCTGACCACCCCGAAAAAGTACGTTCCGGTAGGGCGGCATGCCTCACACAGCGGCTGAGACTTATTCCTCGCAGATATCTAACATCATTGGGCACTGGAATACCTTGCGGAAGTAACAGCCTGACCATATTATTCTACCTTGTCGGTATCCAAAAGTTATTTCAAGGTAGTCGGCATCGTCATGCATGCAGCACCAGCTACCCCCATCGTCCATCTATCCACCCAGTCTTCCAGACCCAGGTCGTAGCAGGATAGATGACGTTATGTTGAAAGTCACTGGTAATGTCTTATTCAGGTCAGCCCCTTCTGAAGTCTTTTTCCTCCAATATGTAATCATACTCCTGAGTTAACTATGGTGCAATGCTCCCCCCCCCCCCCCCACGCGTTGGCGGGACTGGCCCCCAGATTAGCGACTACAACCACTCGTGTCATTATTATACGCCTACAGGCCAAGAGTCTCTCCCCAATTGCGCTTATTACTTCCGAGACGTGGTAGTCTCGCCGTTTTCAACTTCACGTTAATCCCATCCAAGGAAAAGTGCGCTTTCGCAACCGGTCGAGCCTTGGCACTCTAATGCAATGATCCCACCGGTTTAGGGCCGGCCCGCCCCGTGAACAAGATGCAAAAGCCATTGAACATGAAGGCTACAGTGTCCTCACATATACTGTGAGATTTGAGCTTACTACTCATCGCATCTAGTTACGTCTCATACATCTTAGGGTTACCTAGGGTTAGCAGTCCTGAAGACGCGGAAGCGCAGGCCGGCTTGGATGACGACCAGCCCCCGGCGAGACCATGAGCCAGCCCGGCTCGTTTCGTATGTCCAGTCTGTCTTGCTGTGGGATGATTCAGCCCCCTCGTTGTTGCCCTTCAAAAGCTCTGTCAGTAATGGACTTGGATGCGCTATGTAGACATGTGCTGCAATACCATCCCTTGAAGTCGTGTCTCCTTGGCAACCAATTGTCGTCCGTATACCCTACCCGAAATCGAAACCTCCCGGCCCTGTATCGCCATCCTCGCCAAGCAGCGGGGACGGATCACACGCCTGTCATGTTTCGACATACCTGACTTATTCATTCAACGGTGAGATGTAAGCATGCAGCTACGGGTTCAGCGCCGGTGGAGGCACGACAGGTACGACGTCGCGAAGCGCGACCAACGGCTAGATGCGAAACATCGAGACATGCTGCAGCGCTGGTCCAGAATTCATGGAGGTTGATCCGCTGGGCTGTTCTGAGTACAAGTCGAATTTGGAATTCTGGGGTGCGTTTTCGCCTAGCGGTGAAGTTCCCGGCACCGCCTCCAATCCCGTTTGGTAGCGGCGGAACTCCGAGTCAGTCGGCGCCGTGGAGAGAGCGACCGCCGCTGCGGCCCCGACCATCTCCCCCTTATGTGGGCTACGAATTAGGTGTGTGAGGGGTAGAGCAGAACAAACGGCACCACGCGGCTCCGTGTGACTCGGTGGTTGCAAGTTTACGCCTGCACGTCACTGACTAGAAATCGTTACTCGTGACTAGATCTGAATCTTAGGTGAGATCGTGTCAGACTAGAGGTGAACTAGCGGATGGAGGGCCACGTGGGAGGACAAGGTATGCAGATATTGTAACGTTCGGAGTAGGCATGAGGTTCAAGAGATACGGCCTACGCCACGTCCGAGAAACATTCATAATGACAGCTTCCAGAATGGCATGAAGCTCGCTAAACGGGAAATGCGGAAAAACACTTATGGGCGACGGACCGCAGTGTAAGAAAACCATAATTTTGCCCAAGTCCGGCAAACTCAGGAGCTTGTCGCCGGCTACGGACCCTTTTGCCGGTTCTGACCAGGATGCGACAAACCGTCGTGGGCAGAATTTCCGGCCAGGTTTTCTTGTGTATTGGTTTGGGCGGCTTGTCACCCTCATTCTAAGATCCTCATATGCACTAACCCGAGTCAAACGGCTTTTTAGTCTGTGTTGCTTGACTCTCGCTGTTAACACCTTGCTGAAAAACCACTGGTAGAATCGATCTCCTCATCATTACGTGCTGGAAGGGAACCGGCCCCTCCTCCACTTGTCAGCCAAGATGGCCATTTCGGGCTTCCTGCGTGCTGCATCACGACAAGGTTGGAATTGGTATCGCATTGGCTATCGTCGGTGACACTTCCGTATAAGAGCCTCGAGGCATCCCCGTCGCCAATGCCCATCCTTCCACCTTCGGTGGTACTAGTAAGACTATCCTGCGACTAGATACGCTCGCTATATACCTGCAACGATAATCACTGCACCTTACCCGACAATCGCCCTATTGCAAGTCGTATCCGTGCACAGGACACGGCTTGTCGCCATGCTCCTCCTCCTCCTACTCCTCGCCGCCGTCACCGTCCATACCCTACGGACCCGGCGCACGCGCACGCGCCTCCGCAAACTCGGAACCCACCAGGGCCATTTGCTCCCGCTCCCGCCCGGACCTCCGGGTGAACCAATCCTCGGCCACCTCCGCATCGTCCCAACCGACAACCCAGAACACGCCTACGCCGCCTGGTCAAAAGAATACCGCTCCGACATCCTCTCCTTCAACGTCCTAGGCCAGCCCATCATCGTCCTCAACTCTGTCCGCGCCGCCGTCGACTTGCTCGATAAGCGGGGCGCAAACTACTGCGATCGCCCGCGCTTCGTGCTATTCGAGGAGATGGGCTGGCGCAAGACGCTGACGTTTATGCGGTGGGGCTCGGAGTTCCGTATGCATCGCAGCATCCTGCAGCGGAGCTTTTCAAAGACGAGTGTGCAGGTGTATCGCGAGCTACAGGAGAGGGAGGCGTTGATTTTGGTCAGGGGGATTATACGAGACCCTGGGTCTTGGGAGACGGCGTTGCGGAGGTTCGCGACTGCCGTTGTGATGAGGATTGGGTTCGGTGTGAATGTTGAGAGTGATACTGATCCGTATATCCAAATGGCCACGGACGCATCATACGCCCTCGGCCACGGCGGGGCGCCGGCTGGGACACTTGTCGACTTCTTTCCCTTTGTGCGGCATCTACCCGACTGGCTGGTGAGAGACCGATCACTCCGCTTCGCGCGGACCTGGAGCTGGGCGATCCGCCAGATCCACAATGCCCCCTACGCCGCCGTGACGGCCAAGAGGACCCAGGACCAAGAACACAGTCTCACTAAAATGCTGCTGGAGCAGAGGGCAGAGCAGATCAAATCCGGCATCGCGCCAGAGCTGTCGGTAGACGACATCAAGGGCGCCGCGGCGGCGGTCTATGCCGCGGGGCAGGACACGACGTGGTCGACGCTGGTAGTCTTCGTCCTCAACATGGTTCTTCACCCCGAGGTTCAGGAAAAAGCGCAGAGGGTGCTGGATGAGGTCGTCGGGAATGGGAGGATGCCTTGCTTCGAGGACCGGCCGAGACTACCGTACATTGACTATATCGTCCAGGAGACGCTGCGGTGGTGCCCCGTATCCCCGCTCGGTGTGCCGCACCGCTCGCTGGAGGATGATGTGTACGACGGCATGTTTATACCAAAGGGATCGTTCGTGTATGCCAACGCGCGGGCGATGACGCACGATGAGCGGACGTATGCTGATCCTGAGGCATTTGACCCGGAGAGGTACGTCCCTGTTGAACAGGGCGGCCGCGGGGAGCCGTTTCCCGTGGGGCAGTTTGGGTTTGGGAGGAGGGTTTGCGTTGGAAAGCATCTTGCGGAGGCGAGCATTTGGATTGTGATTGCTTCGATGCTCGCGACGGTCAAGATTGAGAGGGTGAGAGGGCCGAGGGGGGAGGAGATTATACCGCTGGTGGAGTTGACGAATGGACTTACGAGTCACCCGAAGCGATTCCCGTGCCGGATTATACCCAGGAGTCCTTGTAGTGCAGAGATGGTTATTTCGACAACGTTATAGGTGAAGCCTACTGTGGGATTTGAGAACGAGTGTATTATAGTATAAATTGCATGCGTAGCTGGTCATCATTGCTGAATGTCGTAAATATTCCCTATACTTTGGACGCTAACCGCCAAACGACCTGGAACGATACTATGCATTACGAGTCTTTGAACACTATAATACCAATCACGTGAGGTTCCGTTTGTCTACATGTTATTCACTTGGCGGTAGCGGAATTATCGCATTTTACTAGTGTCCAAGATTCAAGGAGATATTAAGTAACTATCAAGCTAAAAGTACAACTACAGACAAAGGAGATCTATAAAATCGACTATGGCCATCCCTGCTATGGTATCATCAAACTCGTGAATCAGGCATAAGCCACCAACGCCGATCTACCCCAATCATTCAAATGAGTGTCTGTGATATTATCAATCATCCTTTACTTGGACCCGTTGATCTTGCCGTTGTTCTCGCTCTGCATGGCCTGCATACCGGCGTTCATCTTGCCAAACTGCCACTCAGGCAGAGTGATGCCAGTCTGCTCGTTGATGGTCGTCATCAGGGGAGGCAGCATCTGGTAGACGTTGCGCATGGTATCAATGCCAGAGTTGCCACCTCCCTCGCCAGAACCCTGGCTACCCGTGTTCCAGACGCTGATCTTGGGCTGCAGGCCGCGGATGGCCTCGGCATTGGCCTTTGCGAGCTGGACGTAGGTGCCCTTCTCGATCATGAGGTACTGCAGCAGACCCGCGGGACCGCCAAAGGCAGTCGACATCTTGCCGTAGGCGTCCGCCATGGCGGCCATACCCTCGGCCTTCTTGAGCATGATGGCGAGGTCGGCCTCGGCGTTGAGCTGGGCAGAGTACTGGTGCGCCTCGGCGTCCTGGCGGGCCTTGTAGGCGTTGGCGTCGGCCGTCTTGGTGGTGCGGTTGAACTCGGCTGAGGTGTGCGCGTCGGCATCCTTTTGCGTCTTGAAGGCCTTTGCCTCGGTCTCGCGCTGGCTCTTCTCAAAGTTGGCCTTGGCGTCGGCCTCAATGGCGTATGCCTCAGCGTCGGCCTTTTGCTGGCGGGCCTCACGCTCGATTGTGGCCTTCACGACCTCGGTGGCACGCAGGCGCTCAATCTCGGCGGCGGCGCGCTTGACCTCGACCTCGCGCTTGAGGTCCTCGTCCTTGGACTCGAGGGCGCGGCGGGCCTCGACGCGGGCGATCTCGACGTCCTTGCTGAGGGAGGCCTGGCGGGTGTCGAGGTTGGCCTCGGCGGTGGCGCGCTCGATGTCGCGGTCCGTCTTCTGGACGGCGGTTTCGGCGTTGATCTTTGCAATCTCGCGCTCCTGCTCGCCCTTGCGCTTCGACTCGCCGACGTTACCGCGCAGCTGGGCCTCGGCGACGTCGATCCTGGCCTGGTTGCTGGCGCCCTCGTGGGCCTTGCGGGAGAGGGACTCAAAGTAGTTTGAGTTGGGGGCGTCCTTGAGCTCCTTTACGTTGGCGTTGTAGATCTTGAGGCCGAATTGGCTGAGCTCGGACTGGATGTTGCGGAAGATACGGCGCTTGAAGACTTCGCGCTCGGTGAAGATCTCTTCCATGGTCATGCTGGAGACCAGAACGCGGACCTCACCCTCGATGATGCCCTTGACGATGTTCTCGAGGTGGACGAGGGAGCTGGTCTTCTTGTCGGCGGACTCGGCGAGGAGCATGGCATACTTCATGAGAGCGTCGCCGCGGTCCTCGCGGCGGTTGGAGGAAATGTAGCTGTCGTCCTCATCGTGTTGCTGCTGGTCGGAGGTCTCGGAGTGGTGGCTCGATTGATGAGCGGCGTTGGCACCGCGCTGATTGACATCGGGGCCTACAGTGAAAACAACGGGCAGGAGGAATTGAAGCTTCTCCTTGGTCATGGCCTGAAGGCTCATAGCATAGTCGTGGGGAGTGATGCGGAAGCGCATGCAGCGTTGAAAGGGCCATACCCAGGCGGCCTTTGTGATCTTGACCGTCTTCACGGACATACCCGTGATGGCGAGGTATTCATCGGGGGCGGCGACTCTGTACGACATTTTGGCGGTGTTGTATGGGTGGAAGTGAGTGAGGGTAAGGTAAAGATGGAGGTAGGGTTGGCAGAGGGAGAAGAGGGTGAGATCTTTAAAAGTGGCCGCTTCTCAACGAGTCTGTTACGAGAAGTTCGAGTAGTATATAAATGGATGTTTGGAGCAGACGTTGCTGGCGTAGATTGCTCGTTGGATTTGTAGAGTGATCCCCCTGTGATAGACAAGAAGACTCGGGGTATCTTGAGGTAGCTCTATGTTGGTGTGACACAACACTGCAAATAGGAGGAACCATTCTATTATATACCTTGGGAGCACGCGAGGCAGATCGAAGCTCTACCTAAGCTCTAAGCTCAAGAATGGACTCACATCATGTCACCTACCTTGGCATCTCGGGTAAGGTAGTTCATGGCTGGGGGCAGACGCCCAGCCAAGCAAGCAACTTAGCGGCGGTAAACGGTTGCGACTAGCGTGTGACCCATTCATGACCAGGCGTTCTCGTTACACGACATACCATTCTGGCAGCCTATGAAATGAGCCTCGTGGCAAGGCATAGCATTATTGGAGGGCGGAGGATGCGATTGGGCGGTGTCATTGGTGAATGGTCACCGTCAGAACATCGCTCCGTTGGTGGCGGCAGTGCATATGGTAAGACCTTCCTTCACCCTTGGACGGTTGGACCTGTAGGTGGAGGAAATGGCGGAAAGAGAGTAGCTGGATTGGTCCTTTGAATTCCGCATCAGACGGCAGGCACCCGGTTAGTCAGTCCTACCTCTCCACGTGACTTTTTCGGAATATTCGAACCAATCATAACACTCCTGTGGCTGGGTCAAGTCAGCTGGTGTGGCTAGTGCGCGCTAGACTTCTTCTCGAAGCCTGCCTTATATGGATGCCTGGAGTCACCTAATCGCCGAATGTGGCTGATCTGGGGAAATTAAGGTGTCGATCCACTCCACCGCTTCCCATCTGAGGCCCTCCACCTCTTCGCTCGACACCATCGACAACACCCTCACTTTCATGGTTTCGCCAGGTCAGACATGCATCAAAAGGCGCCAGAAGATGCAGGGACGGGCTAACTCGAGTGCACAGGCCCGAGTCAGATCATCCACGTTCTCTTCTATACAACATAGACCCTCTCAGACGGCATAGTCTGCTGCTAGAATTCCAGGCAGCGCAAGATGAAGGCCTGTAATTCCCGTCACCGAACGCTTACTTTGCTATTGCATGCCAACATATCTTGCGGCTGAAACGGGCATCTTAATCACGCAGCATCAACATCAAGAAATCGCTCACATATCCACATCAACTTCGAACTCAATTCGACCTTCTTTTCCCTAGGCGATGACCGAGCCTAGGGTCTGATTTTCCCTCATGTCAATCGACGAGCGGGCCTCATTCTCGGTCACCTGTTCCGGGAATGCTGAGCGATGGCGGCGCGCTAGTGTCTCCTTGAGCCCTTCTGATAGGAACCAGCTGCGGCGCAGCACAGCACAGCACTTTAGTCGGGCGCATTTCCCTCCTCCTCTCCTTTTCGGCACCTTCGCCAGGCACTCGAAAACGCCTCCGAGAACCCTTGGAACCTGCCATTAGCGTATCCGATAATCGTCGAGTGGCCTTTACAGCGCCTGCTTGTCTTCCTTCGCCCAGCCGCACTGCCGCCTGAACCGACCCCAAGAGAGGCTATCCAAGGATCTACAACACCCACGAACCAACTCACAGCCTCAATCCATGTCTGCCCTTTGACGCAACATAATCATACACATCCGCCCCTGCATACCATTGATCGCCCAGAGGACCCCGTGACCACGAAACCCGATAATCTCCGCCACCATCCCCGGATCCTGAGTCCGACTGCATGCTGTTCGTGCAGGTCTTGCGGTCACAAGAGTTCAGCCCTGTAGAAGTCGAACCGATGCTCCCATCGGCGTCGGCCGAGAGCATTGCAACTACCTAGATACTACGGAGTACGTCGAGCCGTGTTCCCACTCTTTCGTCATTGCGGAATCCCCATCTCGGCACCCAAAGTCGTTGCCTGCCTCTTCTGATCCTTCAAGGTCCAGTCACCATTGCGGCACGCACCCGATGCCAGAGTCGCCCGAGGCGTTTTTGGCACAAAGAGCTCAGGCTTACTGTTCATCTATCAAGGTCATTCACTCAGTGACCCACGAACGACGGACTTCCAATCATCTCCCTTACGACTGCATCAGCCCGACGAGCTCATTTTCACGCAAATCTCAGTCTGTGTTGCAGAAGTCTGACCACAAAGCATCAATTCAATTCCAAACCTACTCACGATACTGTTGCCATGTCGAAGAACCCTGACGGAGACGGGGATCTGCCCCCCTCGTACAACGAGGCAACGACATCATACCACTCATCGTCGTCACTCAACCACAACTCATCGGTCTCAGTGACCCTCAACAACCTCTCTTTCTTGCTCCGCGAAACGCAAGCTCAGCAGACCGCCCGTGATACCGTCACGACAACAACCCTTCTTCCGCTCCTAACGCCCCACATCACGTCACTCTTGACACGTCTAGGAACGACTCCTCACCCACCGATTTCAACAGAGCTCTATCTCGTGCCCGCTGCGGCAGTCGGTCCAGAATGGATCATCGCTTCAGATGCCGACCCAAAGGCAGGCCAGGTCGCGGAGGTCATCCGCGTGGAACCGGAGCCCGACCCCGATTCTAAGGGAAGGGGTGGCACCAAGGGTCAAAGCACGGGCGCAGCCTCCGGAAATGCAGTTGTAGGTTCCCCCTATGAATTCGACGAATGGGGCCGCTGGGACGACGACGTCAATACAGGTGCGTCGACGTCAAGGGAAGGAGAATGGTGGTGGAGCGATGAAGGTCTGGCCCGGCGTCTCGCGAAACGGCTACAGCCCGAACCAAAACTCGACCGTACCGTCGTCCGTGCCGTCGTAGAAGAAGCAAAAGAGGATAGAAAGGCCGGCCGCTGGGGGCTATTCAGAGCTGGCACAGATCCTTCATCGTCACCTTCGTCGTCCTCATCGGGCCCACCGCCTTCTCGACAGTTTATGAAGCCCACGTCTCCTTCCACAACGTTCGAGGAAAATGTTTCAATGACGGTGCGCGGGGAGGAAGTAACCTTTCGCCGGGAAAACGAGATGGGAATATGGGAGAGCATGCGCGGGTTTGGAATCGTGGTAAGAGTGAGGATACGAAGGACATGAGGCTTTGATACCCGAGTCTCCACCAGATCACAAATGTTAGAAGGCTAGCAGGTCCGAGACAGACAAACATACCTCTCTGTCACCTTCGCAATTCGGATTATTTTTATCGTCCGCTTCAGACCTATCTATCCGAGCCACAGCTTATTGCTGACCAACTTATCGGTACCCTGCACTGATGAGGCATTATAGCCGACCAATGAGACGAACTAATACTAGGAGGATGCATCTCTCTCGTCCGAAATTCGATCGAATTCTGGCTTGCTGACGATAGTTTACGGACTGCCATCGAGTAACGACATCGATATCGGGTGATGTTGGCGATAATGTCCAGTAGCTAATAACTTATAAGATATATGTCTTGTAAACGCATGGTAAAACTTTCCAACTTCGGGACACAGTAACCCAAAGATAACGTTGACCAGAAAGCACTCGCTCCAAACTCCTCAGCCATGGTCTCCCTTCACGTAGTTAACCAATCCAACGCCCTCGTCGCATCTCTCCCAAAGGGCTTAGTAGCAGTCTTCATCGGCGCAACATCAGGCATCGGCAAAAGCACCCTCCAGCACCTTGCCCAACACGCGCGCTCCCCACACATCTACACCGTGGCGCGCCCTCAGACCGTCGCGTCTCACGAGACCTTCCTTGCCTCACTGCGCGCAAGCACAAACCCAGATGCCAGCTACACCCTCCTCCCCGCAGACCATGCCCTGATATCCGACATTGACGCCGCCATGGAGACCATTCTCCAAAGGGAAACAAAAGTCGACATTCTTTTCCTCTCCGCGGGATTCATCGCCTTTGAAGGACGCCAAAACACCGTAGAAGGGCTGGACCCGTCCATGTCGACGCGGTACTACACCCGCCTCCGCGCCGTCCAAAAGCTCCTCCCCCTCCTCCACAAGGCGGCTCGCCCGCGCGTCGTGTCGGTGCTGGCGGCGGGGCTAGAGGGACCCATGCCCGACGAGGAGGACCTTGACCTCCGGAAGCCCGGGAATTGGGGTTACTGGCCTGCTTCCGTGCAGGCTACGACCATGGGTACGCTCGCGCTTGAGGTGTTGGCGAGGGCGAACCCAGGGGTGAGTTTTGTGCATTCTATGCCTGGACCCGTGGCGACGCCTGGGTTGGAGAGGGTGAGGGGGTTTGGGGTGGACGTTAGGGGGGAGATGGGTGTTGAGGAGGCGGGTCAGAGGGGGTTATTTTTGGCGACGAGTGATTTGTATGATTCTCGGGGGCGGGAGGGAGTTATGAGGGTTCCTGGAGGGGTCGAGGATGTAAAAAGGTCCGGGGGTGGTGTGTTTTTGGTTGGTCCGGAAGGGGAGAGGGTTGATAATGAGGAAGTTTTGGGGGTTATGAGGGAGAGAGGGTTGGATGTGAAAGTGTGGAACTTTACTCGAGAATTGTTTGATAATTGTCTAGGCCGAAATGGAAGCTTCAAAGAGCCCGTGTAGACTCTGGCGGAATTGTTGGCTCTTTCAAAATTTTCCACTAGATACCCTATCCACTGCCAGATGACTCTTATTCATATCGTTCGTGCGGTGGGAAAGCATATGGCGTCTATATCCACCACTGTTTCCCCTTCAATTTACAAAGGCTTAAAAAGGTAGAGTCATCTTGAGACCAAACAGAATGCTGTATCTAACAATCAGAACTTGATGGGATGCTGTCTTGGCCGAAGTCTCTGCTGGCTGATAGACAGTCCTTGCAAATGAACGATTTTGGATAAACTAGTGCGCAAGGTCGATGCCAGAGAAGTTAAGTTGGGGAATAAAAATGGCCCCTGGGAAGTAAATATGCGATTCTTCGGTTTTGATTTTGATAGAGTCAGTGATAATCGTCGCGGCCCGCATGGAGCTGGTGGACTAATCCTCCTAGGAGACGGGATTAGCCTCGGCCCGATCTCAAGGGGGAAGCGCCAACGAGGCATTGTGACAGAGTTCCGATCACTAGCTTGCTCGATTACATACCTAGCATCAATGGTCATTGCAATCCAGATAATCTCGTCATGGAACCATGCGACAGATCGAGAAATAATTCGGCTGGACCGCCTATCCGTGCGTTGAATGATCTAGACCGAAACCGGCTTCGATCTGAAGTCGATGCTGGCATTCTTTCAGGAATTGATGGACTAGATATAAAGCATTCTTTGTGGCCATTCAACGCCACTGCTATCGAGATTGACGCAAATGGCATCGGAATGTCAGCGGTGCGGAGTCGAGCCACCTCAAAACCAATGAAGGCACTGCCGTGGCGGCTGCGAGGCTAACGTGGCCGCTCATCTAAGCGGGCTGAAGGAATCGTACATACGGGGAGTCCCTCTCGCTTGCCTCCTTCTTCAATTGAGGCAAGATTCCCCATTTGATGCAAAACCGGAACCAGACCACGCTCTACAAATTCACAAAAGTCAAATCGTGGTTGTCACTACTTAGGAAACCAGCGAGTAAGGAGCAGATATCGAGGCGACAAACGACTCTGTCCAGGAAGGAAAAGAGTCGCATATCTTCCCCTTATCTATCACTTTTGCAGTCATGCTTTGGGCACGGCTCGCACCGCCGTTACTCCTACTCAGCCTCAGTACCCTTACGAAAGCATCCAGCCTGGGCGACATTCCACCATGCGCAGTAAGTACTTTCCCACAATGCATTTCTTACCATTAAGTCTTGCTAATAAAAGGCAGGTACCTTGCCTACTGGATGCCATTCCAAAGTCGACATGCACTTCCGGTGATCAAGCATGCCTCTGCCATGATACTTCATACATAAACCTAGTCGAGACATGTGTCAGAGCGGATTGTTCAGTCAAAAATGCCCTGGGTCAGTGAATTGATGTTTCCGTCGGGATACCGAGACGGCACATTGCTAACCACATCTCCAGTCACGAAGAATATCACGCAGACGGAGTGCGGCTTTCCGGTTGAGGACGACTTCGCCGCTGTCAAGATCATGCGCCTGGTTCTGTTCTTCACACTTCCCACTTTCGCCATCATTATCCGCTTAGTTGTGAAGATCGCCCGGATATCACCCTGGGGATTTGATGACAGTACCATTTTATTGACATATGTGAGTTACGACCCCTGGATTGGGAAAATATGATGAAGAAAAGTCTAACCCGTGAATCGAGATCATAATGTTTGGCTTCATACCAGTAAATTACGTCGGTAAGAAGATCCCTATGCAAAATAAAAAAGAAATTTCGATAAATTGTGTGTTGATTACTTCACAGCTGAACTGAACGGCGCCGGGCGAGATATTTGGAGTCTCACTTTCGACCAAATCGACCTTTACTTCTTGGTAATAACTTTCCCTCCAACGACAACGCGTATTCAGACGAGAATACAACGTTGACTGGCTCCAGACATTTTATATCGGCCAACTGCTCTATGTGTTCACGCTGACGCTGATCAAATCCTCTATACTATTCATGTACCTCCGAATCTTTCCTGGCGAGAAGTTTCGCCGGGTCTTGTGGACAACACAAGCTGTTACCGTGGGGCTCGGGATGGGATCCGTGTTCCTAGTGGCCTTTCAGTGTCAACCCATCGGGAAAGCTTGGAAACAATGGACCGGGGAGGAGGATGGTCACTGTATACCGGTGCCGCCGCTTGGCGTGGTCCACGGGGTGGTCAACATCGTACTAGACGTGTGGATGCTCATTCTACCGGCATCTCAGGTGCTCTTCCTGAACATGAAGCCTCGAAAGAAATGGGCGGTGATGTTCATGTTCAGTCTCGGCCTATTGTAAGCACTGTCTCTTGAACGCCGACTTCATCTCTGACATACGACTAACCACCCTACTACGATCAGCCTCACAATCTCCAGCGGTATACGACTGAGGGCGGTGTTGAGGTACACGACTGCGTCGACCAATCCAACTGGTGAGTAGAGCTTCGAATCATCCAAAAACAAACACTGTTTGGCGTGCTACTCTCAGCGGGACTGACCATCTCTAGTCGATGCAATGCCCGTCGCCGTGTGGTCAGACATAGAGCTCGACGTGGGCGTTTTCACGACCTGCATCCCAAACATTTGGCAATTCGTCCGCCGCTTTATTCTCAAAGACCCTAAACGAGTAGAGAAGTTGAGCTCGAGGAATGCTCAGAACCAAAATCTCGAGGAGTATCCACAGAAGTCGCCGGCACCGGCGTCGACGGAGGTTGGGGAGGAGGAGCTACGATGATGCCAAGGCACAGCTTAGGAGGCTCAGCGTGATTCGCGGGTAATTCTTTACGCGGACGTGGGCTTTTTGGAAGACGTTCGTCAATTTGTAAAAAGCAATAATAGATAGATACTTCCAACTGAGGTTTATACAAAGGCCATGTGTTTTGCGCGTTGTCTAGATGCATCTGATTTGCAGCAAGATCTGGTGAATTGGACTAATGTAGCTCATGCAGGACGGACAGCCCGAAGAAGCCGGACCAAATCTTCTTTGCAGTAGACTATAGCATACGGTGGAAGAGGGTACAAGATAGTTGGACGGCGCGTGTTTTCTTAATAAGTATTCGGGGAGCACATCCGACGCTACGGTCATTATAGCCGAACCTCAGCTAAGAGTCGCACAAACCTGGAAATCTCCCGTTCTACAGCCAAAGTAGCTAGACATCGACGTTAGGGCTGAATCAAAAGTCAAATCGCAGGAGAAAACCCGGAATCTCGGTCTATGTATAGTTGGATGGTAAAGTGATTGATGGTACCTTAGTAGCATCTTGGGATTCAACATATGTCGAGACCTAGCCTCAATTCTACAACCTAGATTTGACACTGCCAGATACCTCGATCTCGGCCGCCAAAGGCACGTTGCCGAGAGCTGTCGGGCCTTTGCTTCCTTCCATTAAGACATTATACGGCTCCTCCTGCTTCCCAATCTGTCTCCACTTCCAAAGCTTTGGTGGAATCTGGTCTTGGCCCTTCTTTTCCACCGCATCTACGACCCATTTACCAATGTTGGGAAGATACTTGAACGCGTGCCCACTCCCGCCAGTCGCAACCATAAGTGACTCCTCGGTGTCGGGGACATGGTCAATCACAAAATGATTATCGTAGCTGTCCGTATACCAACACACTCTAGTGAAAGAAATATCGATGCCTTCGGCGCCTAGCTCCGGGAGATTCTCTGCCAAGAATAAGCGCAAAACTTTCAGAGCTTGCTGGGGAATCGTCGTCAGGCGCTCATTAGTCGCTTCTTTAGGATCGCCAGGCGCCGATGCACTCGACCACCGTGTTACGGGTACGCTGCGTTCCTTGCCGTCAGCTTGCTTGACTGGGTTTGTGAATTTGGTTCCGCGATAGCCGATCTTCAGCCAGCCATTCTCATCCCTAGGAAACCCGTACAGACCACCTTCAGCGCCGTCCCTCACCTTGTAAGTGAAGGTTGGGAAGTTTTCGGGTGCGAAACGAGTAAACAACGGCGATTCACGGGGTATTTTGAGCAGCACCACCGATCCTGCCGTCGTCTCACACAGACCGTCCATGGCTGGGAGTAAAGAAGGTGTCCAGCCACCACACGCCAGAATAGTCAGCTTCGCATAGTGCTCCTTGCCGTCTCGGGTGTTGATCCCGACAACCTTCTTCCCCTCGTAAATCAACGAGACAAGGGCACCAGCTTGCGAATCTAACACAAACTTGACGCCTTGGCTTCCTGCCTTATGCAGCGCAAAACGACAGGCCTTGTCAGCCACGGCCATGCCTCCCGTCGTGTCGAGAACGCCGGCCGCATTGAGACCTCTTTGCAAACGTCGGAACGGGTCCATTCCGAACGACCATTCTTTTTCAGCAGCGATCTTTTGATGTTTCTCATCAATGGTGATCAGTTGAGTATTTCGATGCCCTGCTGCCTCCATGTTGTCAACGGTGTCCTGCTCGAATTGCGGCAAGGTTGCTGAGTCTGAGAGTGACAGGTTGCCGTTATTGACAAATACGCGGTCGTTGGTGGTTAGGCCGGGTGGGACTGTCTTCCCGCTTGCCAGCTCCTCGTTCCAAGCGGTCCAGCCCTCTAGCGCCTCAATGGTCAACCCTTGGTACTCCGTTTGTGCGCCATAAGCAGATCTGATGATTTTGTTCATGTCTGGATCGTCCATTAGCCTTCTGCCAGCAGCACTAGAAGAGTGATAAAGTTTCTTACCTGCAGAGGCTCCATCGGCGCCTTTAAAATACGAGTACAGACTTTCGTGGTAGGGCTGTTTGTCATAGACGGTGACGTTCTTGTATCCCCGGCGAGACAGGTGCAACGCGGTGCTGAGACCAAAGATGCCGGCCCCGACGATGATGACCGCATCGTCCTTGTTAGGTGAGCGTGCCATGGTTTCTGGCTGCGCTACTGCATGCACCGGTATAGCTGAGCAGAGTTGAAGAAAAAATGCAGAAGCTATTCTCGGGAGTTTTGGCCCCAAGACGTTCCAGAAGCTCTGGCCAGGTTTCGGAGAGGAGTCCGAAAGGATTGTTCGTACTTCAGTAGCGTGCTGCTAAACTTTCGGCGACGAGGGGTCGACAGGCGAAAGATGGGAACACCAGCTTCCTGGAACGGCGTTGAACGGCCTTTTTCTCTTGGATCGAGCAAACTAGTCGAGTGCCGACAGGTCGTATGGTATGATTATTCGGTAAACGCCGTGGCAACGCTGCTGGCCGGGTCGGAGCTAGAAGAAAGTGCGGGAGCTAAAGTCCCTGCGACGCCTGGATTGAGGAGCAATAGTGTTAACTAAAGGATTCAACAACACGTCGAAGTTTGTGAGAGGCTGGTGACTTGTGACTGTGTGAATAAAACCACATTGGCAATGATTGGCGACTTAGCAGGGAGCAAGACCATAAACACTCAAATTGATATCAACAACTCCGCAACCAATCCAATTAGATAAGTCCATCCCCCAGTCGCCGTCACTATCAAAGATACATCCTCCCTTAACGGAGCACTCTCGTGCCGGGTGCCCCACGGGCCCTCCACCCACCGCGCGGTCTTGGGTCCGGTCCCGGCAGCTGATAACGTCCTAGTCTGTGTCGCTCTACGACCCCGCTCTCGTCATTTCGCAGTGTGCCGCAGACATGGACACCCTTGCCCGGATTGTCCCGGATAACGATCCAGGGCTGTGGTTGGCAAGCTACTGCAAGTCCCATCAGAGCCGGTGACTGTCAACCTACCTTAGCCTGATACGGGTTACGCTGAAGGGGGGTTCGAGGAAGAATCCTATCTCAAAGGGATTCTTGGTCATGCGCCGTAGGGACGAATGGACTGGAAACCCCCGTCAGAGGTATCTACCCCGGATCTTGAGCTTGCACAGACGACGACCCTGCCGATTGGGACTCTTTGGTCAGCAAGCGAGGCATGCTCGAGGCAGGGTAGGGTAGGGGTTGAGCCAGACCGAACGTCTCTCTTTCGCATCTTGGCTTTGATAACGTCCAGCTGATGCATAACGAGCCAACAAATATGCAAACAGGTTGACATATAGATACCGATTGGGCAATCTCCCTGTCCGATGATATATCGCAGGACCCATCGACAAAACACACGACTCCTTTGGTTCATCTAATTACTCACTTGTCGCCAAAGGTTTCATCTGCTCACTACCTATACAACGCGGTCGAGTTCTCGTGCCAACCATACAGACGGTGCCGATTTGCCGGATCATTACTCGGACTCAAGAAGGACAACGCGTCGTCCTCTGTAAGATGGGTGTCAAGCAAGTCTTCACGGAGTCGACCTTCGCCAAGTACATCACGGCAATCAGGGAGTCGCCTCGAGAACTCATCTCGAACCGAAAGCTCTTGCTCACCGCTGCCCTCTATGCCACGAGTGGCATCCCCATCAGTAAGAATACTCCGTTCACCATCATTGGCATTTCCAAGATGGACCGGCTGACCGGTCAACATAGCATGGGATCAAGGCTCCTCCTCGGTGGTGCCGTCCCTTCCCGGTTTCCAGAAAGACTTTGGAATCACATCGGCCACGAACCCTACTCAAGTCTCCAACTTCATCTCTTTCGTCTACATTGGAGCTGGCATCGGCGCCGGCTTGTCATTCTTCCTCAATGATCGCATCGGGAGAATGTGGTCCTATCGCCTCTACATGACCATCTGGATCATCGGACAAATCATCGCAACCGTGTCGATGGGTAACATCGGTGCACTCTACTTTGCTCGCATCATCTCCGGCATGGGTATTGGTGCCCTCACAGTCACTGGACCTGTCAGTATCGTCGAGATTGCCCCTACAGAGATCCGTGGTCTCCTGGCTGTCTGGTTTAGCGTTGCCATGCTGCTTTCCTTGACTGTGTCGGTCTTCATCGTCTACGCCTGCTTCATCCATGTCGCTGTCGGCAGGCTTCAGTATCAGATCGTCTTCTTCTCTCCGACTATCGTTATGGCCATCCTCATCGCGGCAAGCTTCCTGCTCTATGAAAGTCCACGCTGGTTGTTCATTGCCAGACGGGACGATGAGGCGATCCAAAATCTGACGGCTCTCCGAGGGCTGCCGGTGGATCACCCCCGGGTGGCAACCGAGATCGAAGACATCAAGGACCAGATCTCCAAAGAGGAAGAGAAGTTTGGACGCAACCCCGGCTTCGTCGTGCTGGTGAAGGATGCCTTCTTGGTCCCCTCAAACCTGCGTCGTGTGCAACAGGCCGTTCTGTCGTACGCTCTCGCCCAACTTTCCGGAGCAAACAGCGTCACGTCTTACCTCGTACCCATCCTGAGCATGCTGGGACTTGGTGGTGGCACTGCCCGTAGCTTGTTCCTCAGCGGCATGTACAGCATGGCCAAATTCTTCTTCACTCTGATTGCCAGTTTTTTCTTCATCGATGCCCTCGGCCGCCGTCGCAGTCTGTTCACGGGTATCACTATCCAGATGATTTCTGATCTGTACATTGGTGTCTTCATCAAGTATCGCCAGGAGGGTAATGTTGCACCGGGATCTAGCGAAGCTGCTATCGCCGCTGTTTTCATTCACGGATTCGGATACGCTGTCGGTGAGTAGATCAATGATATGTGACAGGTCGAATAAAGCAACATGCTAATACTTGTGCAGGCCTCCTCGTTCTACCTTATGTCTTCGGTGCAGAGCTGTGGCCCAACCATCTCCGCTCCTTCGGCAGCGCCTTTTCACAGTTTTTCCACTGGCTCTTTTTCTTCGGCGTCAACAAGGGTATGCCTTCGCTGCTCAGCCAGACTCATAACTGGGGTGCCTTCATCTTCTTTGCGGGATGGTGTTTTCTGTCGTTAATCTACGTCTACTGCGTTGTTCCTGAAACATCTCTCCAGAGCTTGGAGCAACTAGACGAGCTCTTCAAGGGACCATGGTGGAACGTCAGTCGCAGGGCTAAGCAACTGAAGCAACAAGCTCGGGAGCAAGAGGCAATCATCGACGCTCAAGAGTCAGTGTCAGTACCCTCAAGTCGTAAATCTTGAGCGCAAAGCCAGAGGCTAACATGCATATATGTAGAAGCGATCAAAACAGCGAGCCCGAGTCTAGCATTGAGAAGAATGGCGCACGTGCGGTCAGCCAAAAGGTCTAATCAGATGCGTTGATACTGCCACGCTTGGAGGAACAATCATACCAGGCGCGAGGAAGCCATCGTCAAATTGCTTCGTTTAGAGGGGTGAAAGCTTTTCATAATTACTATATCTTACATTAGTAGGCTTGAATTGATAACTCAATGTTTGAGCCGTGGTCTGTACTCCTAGAAGAAGCCGGATAGCATTTATGAATCGAGAATGTGTTCGGTTCAACTCGTGTCTTCACCCCGTCGGAGATGTGTGCATTCTCTAGGGCAGTGCGGTCTGTATGATTGCAGTCAGCTTGCTCGTGTATTATTCCTCTAAGTTAGGACCTTGTGCATGCCAGTGTAGACAGGAAGAAAGATGAATCAGTCTTATTGAGATTGCTGGTCAGGAGACAATGTACTATAGCAAGTGTGTTCTGTTCTATTTGAGCTCACGTTCACGCAGCTTGTCGAGCGAAGATATTGGACTCTTTCTGCTGTCATCTTATGAAGTTGTGAGGTAAGTTTGTGACATTAGATCTGTTTGAAGCATTCTTGAGTCGCTGCAGATGTCTGCGGACCGCTCTCGAAAGTCTACGGCGCTGACGCTCTACGCTATCCATGATTTCCTTCAGATCCTAGCTAACCTCTAACTAGGAATTTTTGTTAGGTTTGTTAGCTCACTTCGCCAAAGCCTTTGCCTTTCTATCATGGATGTCGATAACAGGAGAATTAGGCTTCCCACTCTTGAATAAAGCCCGAATATTCTCAAAACACTCCCTCTCAGCCTTCTGAAAAGCCATGTCTGTGAGGCCACCAAGATGAGGTTGCGCAATCACGTTATCGTGTTGAACCAAGGCCATGTCTGGCTTGGGCTCGTCGCAGAAAACATCGAGGCCAGCGCGCGCCACCTTGCCAGAGTCCAGAGCGTCCTTGAGCGCTGCCTCGTTGATGACGGGCCCGCGAGCAGTGTTGACGATGAATACGCCGTCCTTCATTGCGGCAAACTCCGCGGGTCCGATCAGACCAGTCGTCTGGTCGTTGAGCGGGCAGTTGAGTGACACGATATCGGACTTGCCGAGAAGGTCCTCTAGTGTTGGGGAGTATACCGCGTTGTACTTTGCTTCATCTTCCGCGGGAAGCTGGTGGCGGTTGTGGTATCTGATCTTGAGGTTGAAGACGGCTGCTTTCTTTGCGAGGTACTGCGCGATTACTCAGATTAGCTTGGCAACTCTACAATGCAATCTTGATGCGATGGGCCAGAACATACTTTGCCAATAGCCCCCATCCCGACAATACCCATAGTCAAGCCGGACGGATCTCTCCCAGGAACAAGCCCTGGAACCGCTCTCCAGGTGCCGGCCTTGGCGCTCTTCTCTGCATTGCTCGTATTGCGCAGAACAGCGAGCGTCAAAAACAGAGCCATATCCGCCGTTGCCTCGGCCACGGCGTCGACTGTATTGCAGAACCAGATGCCCTCCGAGGCCATCCACTCCACGTCGAACTCGTTGTACCCGGCACTAGCGGACGTGATGATTTTGCAGTTGGGTGCTAGAGCGCTTAAGAGACCCTTGTCGAACGGCTCGTACGGCGGTGTGCCCATGCGGATGATGAAGGCATCGATGGGACCGTTCTTCTCGATATCCTCTGGCAGCATGGCTATTGTTTCCTTGCGGTCTGTTGCTTCGAGAACGGAATAGTCGAACTCGGTCTTGAAGTCGGCGAGGTAGTCGTCGCCGACATATTTTGGAGTGCCGAGTGCCACGACTCGGGGCTTCCTTGAGCCCAAGTCATCTGTCCGAGCTGGTGCCATGATTGTGTGCAAAATGTCTTCTTCTCAACGACAGAGCAAGGGTTGTGGTATGATAGCAGGCTGTTGGATATAATTCAATAGTAATCGCGGGGTATATGGATGTCAGGAGAAAGAAATACGCAGGGTGTCAGACAAGCAGCCGACTGAAAAAGACATGTCATTTAGCCGCAACATCGCCGGCTGCTTTTGAAATAACATTGAAAAGGTGCCCGAATCATCCCACAATTACCGGAATTGTTGCCCGTCAGTGACAAACAGAAATACATCAGCTATCACATTCCGCCGACAAATCAACTCAACCCTTACGCCCGGCTTTTTTCCGGTGCGGATCCGAATCACGGAGGGGTTTCTACAGTGGTCGGATTCTCCCGAACCGCAGGGGACCCCACTCGGGAGGACCCGAATCCGGGGAGACCTTGGTTTTTTTTGTCTCGACAACTTTCTCTCCTTCAAGTTGATCAGTGTACGTACGAACTGCGGGGTAACCACAAACCACTTACAATTGGGTGATTGTTCGGCTGATCGTTTGGAGAGCATATCAAAAAACCCCCCATGGGTGAACCAACTGTTATCGATGATGTCCATGTAGTTGCTGATGGTTCTAATAAGCATCGGTAACTCAAGAGCCTTTCTTCGGCAGTCTCAGACGCGGCGTCTGCTTAAAGAAAGGCGCTTTTGTCACTAGAACGAAAACTATCCGAAGAGCTCGTCAACCACGTGAACTTCCGAGTACTGAGATTATACTTCAACATGGCTCAAGCTACACAAAGTCTCTCACCGCTTGGTTTCATTGCCATAGAGGTGGATATACACCGACCACCGGGCGATCCCTACAACGAGCGCACCTGGCCGTTTCCTCTCATCCGTGAAATGGCAGAAGGGTCAACAGTTTCGCAGGTCGTCACGTCTTCTAGCTATGACCCTACATTCATAGACCGTTTTGTGGATGCGGGTCTGCGTTTAGCGGCTAGAGGTTGCGTAGGCATCATCACTAGTTGCGGGTTCCTTGCACTAGCCCAAGCCGAGTGAGTATAATGCCAAACATCATTTGCCATTAACTCAACTCTAAGGAGGAACCCAAAGTCTGATTTGTGAATATGTTAGACTCACCGCAAGGTTGCCCATCCCGATCGCCACGTCGTCGCTAGCCCAACTGCCCTCAATACTACCTCTGCTTCCGCCTGGCAAGAGTGTGGGAGTTCTCACTTATGATGAGTCAAGACTAGGCTCTCAGCACCTTGCAAGCTTTGTGCCCGAACAGGCACTTTCCAAGGTAGTTATCCGCGGAGTGCCTCCCGACGGTCATTTGAGGGGCACAATTGGGAGGGGCGCCCCTTATGTCCATGCAGACATTGAGGCAGAGCTCGTCGCCGTTGCCAAAAGCTTTGTTGCTAGTCGGCCTGACATCAGGATTCTAGTACTTGAATGCACCAATATGCCCCCTTTCTCGGAGGCAATATTCAGAGCACTAGATGGCAAGATTCCTGTTTATGATGTGTACACCATGGGTCAGTGGTTTTACTCTGGGTTAGTGAGACCAACGCCAGTTTATTGGCATGGTTAGCAACATCTGCAATGATGTCAGAGTCGAAGCCTTTATGATGACTCTATGAACGCAATTGGATCACAGCCGAGTCCGTTTCAGCTTGGCATCTCTAAGTTTACCCTAGTGTAAATGAATAGTTCTCCAGTAATCACCACACTATTGTAAGTGCGAATGGATATTGACTTTTCTTCTCTCCCGTGTTTACTAAACACCTCTGTCCACATGCAGTCTCATAATAAAAAGTCGCCTCCTGACTCCTTCAGAATCAACTGATACTCTGGTACAAACTGCATGTACATGATTTCCGGTGTACCCGTGCCATCCTTTGTGTACTGCGCCTCCTCTTCGCCGACAAACGTCTTCTTCAGTCCACCGGCAGCACCGTTGGTTCCAGGAGCAACAGCCTGCTCAACAAGGAACTGAGCCTGGCAACAACGTTCAAGCGCGATGAAGAACGCAGCTGCCTCAGCCACCGTCCCACCGGCGGTGAGTAGTCCGTGGTTTTGGAGGATAATGTTCTTGTTGGTGGGGCCGAGGGCTTCGGCGATATGCTCGCCCTCTTCCTTTGCCAGTACGACGCCACCGAATCCTTCGTAGACAGATAGGTCGTTATAGAACATGCATGAGTCTTTTTGATGGCATAATTAGAACTGCATCCCTCCATAGTAGTGCACGATGAGGTTGGGAGTTGTGGCTTACCTTGGTTAAGCATGTCGATCGGACGTCCGAAAGTACTCCACGCCCGGCCGTAGGGGCTGTGCATGTGGCAGGCGGCGTTGATATCCGGCCTTCTCTTGTGGAGAACGGAGTGAATGGTGAAGCCGGCGGTATTCACCGGCTTGTCTGCACCGCCAATGCGGTTGCCATCCTCATCGATGTGAACCATGTCCGACACCTTTAGCACGCCAAAATGCACTCCATACGGGTTGATCCAGAACGTGTCCGGTCTGATGGGGTCTTACAGGAATTCTCAGCATATTCCTCGCCTGTTTGTATTGATAGTAAAGAGGAAAAGGGAAGAAAGCATACCTCGTAGACTGATGTGCCCACTGCTTCCATCAGAAAAGCCCAACTTGGCAAAGATGCGAAACGCGGCTGCCATCTGTTCCAGCTGCCATTTTCGGGCGGCTTCTTTGGATTCGGGAACCGGGATCTGGTGTAGGCGCTTGACCTTGCCGCTACCCGCCTTGCCCGAGTCCAGCGCCGAACCGAGCGGCGTCGGCGCCGGTGGTGCTTGTGCGGGTGTGGATGCCGTAACGGTTGTGGTGGTTGACATGGTGGGCGATGTGGTAGGTAACGCTCTCAACTGCAATGTGCCTTCAAAGAAGGGGAGGTGGTTTTCCTCGGCTGTGTCTTCTTATCAAACCCTCGTCCTCTCGCGATGTGACCTTGAAAGAATGAGAAAGTCGAGTAAGTGAGCGCTCAGTGGAATACCAAATGGCGGTTACTCCGCATGTGATGGAGAAGAGCGGATAAGCACAACAGCAATGTCGCCATCACTCGGAAACCTCCGACCCTGGCGGTTGGGGACGGTTCATGCCCGACTAAGGCCGCTCCTTGCTTCCGATCCACCTTTCGGCAAGATGGCGAGCTGCCGGCGCCTCCACCGCCCCATATCCGAAGCCACCAAACGGATCGCAGTGACATCTTAGCAGTAGTCTCCGGCGTAAGCCGGACGACGTAGTCGATGACCTTGGTCATGCTTGCTAGAGTAAGTCATCTGACGGCTGTTAGTAACTCATCTCACAGTAGGAAGGTTTGCTGGTCAGACTAATTGTTTTCGTAATGCTCTCGGGAAGAACCATGAGGCCTAACTCTATGCCAGCGTTTTCCCCCGAAGTCATCGTGTGACCCAACTCGACTATGCGCACAGATGATTGTTGGTTACTAGATTTCCTTGATGTTTAATAATCCATGGTATCTAGAAGTTTGCCTCTAAATTATAACTCTCTACTACAGGCTAGTTCTATCTAAGCCTTACTTATCTTCCTACTATACCCGAACATCAACCTTATCGCATCACTCTTATCTTGATCTCTTCCTACTCAGCCATCCTCATCAAGGGATCTTCTTGGTCTTTGAACAACAACTGATTCACAAACCAACACCATCATGTCTACCAGCCTTCTATCCACGCACCGGTCAGGTCCTCCGGGCCATCCGGGACCCGACGCCAACTACGTCGACGCCGACACCCTCCGAACGACCTTTGCGCTCGCAATGTCCGCCATGTACAAGGCCGAGGTGCCCCTCTACGGCGACCTCATCCAAATCGTCCAAACCATCAACAGAGATGCCCAGTCCAAGCAACGCCACGGCCTCGGACACGGCTCGAGCTCCGCAACAATGGAAGCCAGCATCGAGCGCCTAGCCCTCGAACGGCACGGCGCAATCCGCCTCGGCACCCCGCAAGAGCTCCACACCGTCCGCCGCATCTTCGCCCTCCTCGGCATGCACCCCGTCGGCTACTACGACCTCTCCGTGGCCGGCCTGCCCATGCACGCGACCTGCTTCCGCCCGACGTCGCCGCACTCCCTGGAACGCAACCCCTTTCGCGTCTTCACAACGCTCCTCCGGCCCGAGCTGCTCAAGTCTGGCTCGGCGCGAGCCGTTGCCTTAAACCTCCTTGCAAAGCGCGATATCTTTAGTGATGCCCTGTTGGAGCTTCTAAGCATAGCTGAGACGTGTCAGGACGGTCGCCTGACACCAGAGCAAGGGGAGCGGTTCGTGGTGGAGGCGATTCGCACGTTTAGCTGGCAGCCCCTCGCGGCGGCTACGCACGAAGAGTATGCCCTCTTACGGAGCGAGCATCCCATCTTGGCGGATATCGCGTGTTTCCGCTCGTCGCACATTAACCACCTCACGCCGAGAGCCCTGGATATCAATGCCGCGCAAGCGGCCATGCTTGCCGCGGGTATGGCTGTTAAGAGCCGTATCGAGGGCCCGCCGGTGCGCAAGTGCCCAATCTTGTTGCGTCAGACGAGTTTCCTTGCGCTACAGGAGGGTATTCGCTTTGCTATTTCGGGAAGAGACGAGTTTGTGGATGGTTTCCATAAGGCTCGGTTTGGTGAGATTGAGGAGAGGGGAGCTGCTGTTACGCCTGCAGGCAGAAAGCTCTATGACGAACTATTGGAGGAAGCAATGGCAATAGTACAGAAAGAGGGGGAATCTTCTGATGCGAAGTTGGTGGACGAGACATTTGTAAAGGTCTTTGAAAAGTTCCCCGATAACTGGGACGAGCTGCGGCGGCAAGGGCTCGTTTACTCGGACTATCGATGCGCAGAAAACGCCAAAGAGAAGCTGCACAGCTTGGAAAATATCGATACAGCAGACCCGGCTTCTCTCTTGGATCGGCTCGTCTCCGAGGGTGTGCTCGAAGCGGTGCCCATCACGTACGAAGACTTCTTACCCTTTTCGGCTGCCGGCATCTTCCAGTCGAATATCCAGGCCGGGGCTAGCCCAAGCAAACCTACGATAGGAGAGGATGAGTCGACGCGACCCGATGTAGATGGCTACGAGAAGGCTTTGGGGAGAGGTATCCTCAACGCAAACGACTTGTATGCGCAAGCGCAGATGAAGAGCTTGCATACCTGCGCGGAAGAGCTTGGTTTGAGTATGGACATGATTCCACGGCTTTACTAATGCCTGGGAGCAGGATTCCAAGTAGACACGTAGAGAATTTGCTCATGCTTTTTGTTCTGCCAGGATGTTTGGCTTGCATTTCATCACAATGATTGGAGAGATTGATGATATTTGTTGCAAGCTTGTTAGCCTCATTTCGCTCAGCCGGTGTATCTCGGCGCCCCTAATTATAATACCATCCTCGTTCATCGTAATTCATGGCATCTGTTCCGACGTGTCGGCAACAACTGCTAATAATCTCGAACACCTTGAAGCAACTCTTGCACCAGCCACTCCGACTCTTGCGGAATCGACAAGTCGTCCAATCCCATAATCCAATCCTGCATCGACGGCGCCGCACCACCACCAAAAGCGGCATGCATATCTCCCGCTACCGGACCCGACTCAATCGCAGGTAACGAAGTATTACCACTCGGCGCCGCCGCCGCCGCCGGTTTCTGCCCATCATTACAAACCATACTGATCGTCCTCTGCGACAGCGCCTCAAACATATCCCGGTACGACGTCGCCAGGTTCCAACGCTCGGCAATGATAATAAGAACGGTGGTGCACGCCATACACGTCGTCACCACATCAGCCTGCCTCGTCGAGTCCCGGACGCGCTTGGAGCGCCATAGGCAGTAGAGATACGTCAGCCCGCCCAGGAAGAGGATGTGCAGGCTGCCCCAGGTAAACTGGACCGAGGAGGACTGGTAAACGCGGCGGTAGAGCATGCACATCTCCCTCGCGCGCACCGCGCACTCTTCCAGCACCCGCTCCGTGGCTTCGTTGTCGTTGAGGTTTCCTCCGTGACCTGTGTTGTCCGCCGTAGACTGGTTTGCTGCGGATGATCCTCCCATCATGTAGTGGCGGTATAGCAATAGGATCGAGTGGTCGTAAGCGAGTTGGAACCAGGAGCGAGAGGTGAAGACTGACAGTGGGTGCGCCCTTGAGTAGTTTAGCTGATCGGGAGTTTTTGCACGCCACTCCTCTAGTTCATGGCGGAGACTCTCTATTGTAGCTGTATTTCCGCAGCCGCAATGTCGAGTCGTGGGGGGGTATAGGTTGTCGCTGATCTTCGTCCACAGACGTCTTAGTTTGATAGCGTGGATGAAGCCGGTCATGAGTGTCGGCGGGTCTGTATTGGATGTTCGTGAGGCTGACAAGAGTCCTCCCGAAGTCACATTCTCATCATCGATATCCAGTGGTAACTGCGCTCCTCGTTAGTATTTTATAACCAGAGGCTATCGCGAGAGATACGAAGAGAGGAAAAGCCTCACCTCAACATCGATAGAATCATCCGGAATACCAACTGGGCGGCCTAGTGTAAACGCAACGACTCTGTCAATGTCATACGCGACCCAGAAACACCTCTTGGACATTTCCTTAGTCAAAGCATCTGTATTTCTGTGATATCTCTCGGCACTTCGGTGGTAGCCGAGCTCGATACAATGGCGTATAGCCATACCAGAGACTTTCCTAAGAGACTGTCAAACCGGCATCATAATTTCAAGTAGACGCTTGACTTACCATAGACTTACACCAACAGGTGATCTGATAGAATACACAGCACAGGCTAGTATTGCCTGGATGGACTCTAGGCTGTCAAGGTCCAAGACTGCCGAGATGTGATCCAAGGCCATTGGATAGTAAGCCTGCCGACTCCTGCGTCAATATTCTTCGTCGCATAATACGCCAACTCCACGAAAGAGTAGAGCATACCTCAGCAGCATCATAATGGTTTTGACCAAGGACTAAAGACCCTATTGAATATACCTGAAAGTCGTATTAGAGCACTGCCGATCTCCTCACAGCCATGTCACGAGCTCTCCAAAGGTCCGGCTTACCATTAACACGAAGAAAAGTGTTGATCCGTTGACACTGCTCAGATCTCCGTCGAGACTCGCCTTTAGACATGTCTCTTCCCAAATCCGGAACGTCGGCTTATGCAGAAATGGGTACTGGGGATGTATGTTGTTAAAGTACGCTTCTGACAAGTTTGCCCTCAGTATCGGCGACGGTAACCTCAACGGAACCTCTCGGACAACTTCCGGATTGATATCCTTCCCCCGGCCTGCATGGCTATGCTGCGAGCTCCCGCCAGTGCTGGCAAGGCCCATGGTCGCGCTGACGATGCGCGAAAAGGAAACAGCGGAAGAAGGACCAAAGTAATGCGGCTCTCGGCCGGCCGCGCTTAGACAGAGCAACGCAACCTCTGACGACAAGGTATCGACATGATGGTCGTCAACATCTGGAGAAGGCGCACGTAATGCCCGCGAGAAGTCCACGTCTTCGAATGATGAAGGCTGAGCCTGGAGGTTCGGGGCGAGGGCAGATGGCATGTGCATGATGGGCATTGCTTGCGTGGGACCGCCGTTGTGCGAGGCGGCGGCGGCGTTTTGGTTTGCTTCACGACCACGACTGCCACCACCCTCGTGATTGGCACCAAAGTGATCGAGAGCGACCTCGGGCCGGGCCTGCTGTAAGAGACCTTCGAGATAGGCAACGCGGGCCTCCAGCGACTTCATGTAGTCGCGCGGGCGATGTAAGCCGGTGCCGGGGTCTTCTACCAGGCAGTCTGGTTTTTTCCACATTAGATGAAGTTCATTATGCCGTCTCATGTTGCTATTGGACCTTACCTCGTCCAGTCCTCACGCAGTTCTGGCACTTGGGACTTTGTCCGTCGCACTATGAACGAGTCAGTCAGCTCGGTTGTGTCTTTTGCAGATCTACTAGAAGACAGTTGAATGTTACCTTGAGCTTCTTTTGCTTGCAGCCGATGCAGGCCAACATGGTGCGCTCGCCGAGTCGCGGGCGTTTGGCCTGATGGGTGCTGCCGGTTCTTTGGCCACTCATTGTGAAGGGAGGAGGGGAAAAGAAGACCAGCGTGTTCTAGACGAAATGGAAAACGAGAGGAAATGCCCAACGGCGCGGAACCGCCGATCTGCACAGTGGAGACTTTGAGAGTCAGATATCGCAACGGTTTGAAAGCATGTAAACGAGCATGGAGACCTGTCGTCCGGGAAAGTCTGGGGTACGTTTGCCGTATGTGTCAGCACTCGATTTCCGCATAGTTGTTGGCTCGGACAATAATAGGGGGGCACGGAGGCGGGGTGTGCCGGAGGGCCGCGCTACCGTTATCTCGTGCGGAGACTGGTGGGAACGAGTTAGCACTGGTCGTCTGTTCGGAAAGTTCCTGGTCTCCCCTGAAGTGCGATGTTCTGCGTTGTAAGTACACCTGTTAGTGCACGGAGATGGACGTCGAGTTCGGCCGGGATTGTCTGCTTTCCGGCATCGGAGGAGTTCAGCTAGCCAAGCTGGTTTGTTATGAGTGGAAGCATATGACCGATGTTTGAAAGTTCAGCCAACAATAGGCGAACCATATTGTTGTTCCTCCCGTGTTTGCCTTGCGTGCATGTACTATATATCATTGAGGCCATCCACACAATGACAGAAGGTGGAATCAATTGTGCTTGCAACGAAGACTTGACCCACAGGATCCACCGCTACAGGTCTTAGTCAACTCACGCTTTGGAACTTTCAACTTCCACAGTCTCTATGGCTCAGTCGGTAGAGCGTTGGTCTCATATCCATACATATGACTCTAGATCATCTAGAGATATCCAAAGGTCGCAAGTTCGAGCCTTGCTAGGGACATTTCCTTTTGGTTTTGCCACTATTTACTACCCGACACATCATTTATCGCCAGAACTCAACTACCTAAGCATCAATCGATGGTCAGGTACTGGCTCACTCACTTTTCCCCTTCTTTTCTCCATCCAGCAAGCATAGGACTAGCTCTTTATGTCGACAACACAAAGGCAGAAAAGAACCGGGTTTACAGAGGAAAGACATACATTTCTACTTGACTTTCTATCTTGGTTGATTCAATGACATGCATGGTTCCGAGAAGGGAACTAAGAACCAGTCCGAGAAACAATCCAATGTGTCTTTCCTTTCTTTCTTCTTTGGTTTTCCGACCAGCCTGTATGTAATACCTACATTCCGATCGGTTGCGCCGAGCCATGTTCCCTGGCCCGCGTTGAGCAGCGATAAAAATAGTAACCACTACTTTATCCAAACAGATTCACCCGCTGCCTTCAAGGTTAGCACTTTAAACCCGCTAAACAACACCTGCGGAACGCACTGTAAGTAAGTACTTAATAACCTGCAGCATAACATCGCAGCGGCATGTTTTAGTTACACAACACCATCGTCCAACGTCGAGAGAAAGACCACCGATAACTTCATCCAAGCGTAGCAAAACCCCCATGATCAATCGTCCGGATAACTCGGGATGCTGCTAAGCCCTCGGCTACGCAGAAATGGGGCAGCAAATGGCAGCTATCGTTCGCCAAGTCTGAAAGCTTTCGCCATCCCACCACACGTGTCATTTAACTGGAGCTTCTGTATTCGTAGATGCAGCGGGCGCACGCGTCACTCCTGAAAGTGAGTGAGTTTGACGTGGGGGCTCAACTCACTCTCCCCAAAACACCAAAACCGCAACACATACATGCACTAGATAAATCATGAGGAAATTCTTCAGAGAAGCAAAGCAAAAGATCGAGGCAGAAATCGCCTCCATCACCGGCGACGATGAGCCCCAACAGCAGCAGCCGCCGCCGCAACATCAACAGCAGTACTATCCCCCTCAACCGCCGCATCAGGGGTTCGAGAGAGCGGTATTCGCTCATTTCATGGTTCGTCAGGTCCTCACGGAGGCCTCCTCAACACCACACTATGAGATGCAAACATGAAACTGACACACATCAACAGCTGAGCAATACCTGCGAGTACACCGTGGACGAGTACAAAGTCGACATTGGCCTAGCCCAGCAGGCGCACATTGACGCCTTTGTCCTAAACTTTGGCATCCACGAAGAAGCCATCGTGAGGCTCCCCGACGTCTTCGCCGCCGCCGAGCAGACGGGTTTCAAGCTCCTCTTATCCTTCGATTACGAAGGAGCAGGAGCATGGCCCAAGGAGCGCGTCATCGAAATCGTCAGCAGAGTGAGTCTCAATCTCCCCGAACCTTCAATCAAAAGTCCGAGATACTAACCCTCCTCCCAAAAGTTCGGCCCCTCACCAGCCTACTTCAAACGCGGCCATCAGCCCATCGTCTCAACTTTCGAAGGCGTCGGCAACGCAGCCGACTGGCACGAGATCAAGGCCGCGACGAACTGCTTCTTCATCCCCTCCTTCTCCTCCATCGGCGCCGACAACGCCCTCAAGACGGGCGTCACCGACGGCCTCTTCAGCTGGGCCGCCTGGCCCCACGGCAACGCGCGCAAGATGGACGAGGGGCTCGACGCATCGTACCGCCACGCCCTCGGCCCGCACCGCCCTTACATGGTCGCCGTCTCCCCTTGGTTCTACACCAACCTGCCCACCTGGAACAAGAACTGGGCGTGGAAGGGTGATGACCTGTGGAACGATCGATGGAATGAGATTTTGGCCATGAGGCCCGAGTATGTGCAGATTGTGAGTTCACACACACACACACACACACACACACACACACACACGAAACCCACTTTTGGGGAGCATGACATTGACCACAGACAACACAACAGCTCACCTGGAACGACTTTGGAGAATCGCACTACATAGGCCCCCTCCACGAGAAACAATTCGGCGCCTTCGAATACGGCCAAGCCCCCTTCAACTACGTCCGCGACATGCCCCACAACGGCTGGCGCCTCCTCCTCCCCTTCCTCGTCGACCTCTACAAATACGGCACCGCCACCGTCCGCCGCGAGGGCCTCGTAACCTGGTACCGCCTCCACCCGGCCCACGCAGGCGACGCCGGCGGCACGACGGGCAACACCTCCTCCCACGGCCAGGAGCTCTTCCACCCGTCCGAGATCATGGAGGATAAAATCGTCTTCTCGGCGCTGCTGACGGGTCCCGCGCAGGTTACCGTGAGCGTGGGCGGCGTCGCCGAGGAGGCCCGCTGGGACGAGGATGATGGGACTCCTGCGCGTGGTGGCGTGGGCGTGTATCACGGTAGTGCGCCGTTTAATGGTCGGACTGGCGAGGTTGTCGTGACTGTGCACCGCGGCGGGGACGTTGCGGCTCAGGTGCAGGGGCGGCCTATAACAACGGAGTGCCATCATGGAGGAATGAATAATTGGAACGCTTGGGTTGGCGCCGCCGAATCTCATGTGGAAACACATGCTGTTGCGTATTTGGGTTAGTCGCGATGATATAGACCATAGATAACCAGGATAAACGCTAGAGATGAGAACCTGTGGTGTTTGACACAGCACAGTAAGACGCATATTTGTTGTTCAGAGTAGTTTGGGTTTTTAATCACACTTAGTGTGAGACCAGGTATTATTCACAACCAGAACCTGAAA
Source organism: Colletotrichum tamarilloi (assembly GCF_030869305.1). Lineage (NCBI taxonomy): Eukaryota > Fungi > Ascomycota > Sordariomycetes > Glomerellales > Glomerellaceae > Colletotrichum > Colletotrichum tamarilloi. Next base: position 34,688 of record NW_026849429.1, read on the forward strand.
AAAATGAGCTGCATCTGCGGCGCTGTGTCGCCTTGCAGCCTTGCAGATGAGGGGGGATCCTACAGATACATATCCAGAACACCATCCCGCCAACCGCTCCCCGTCTGTACAAATCGCAAAAAGCCAGTGAAAAAAGTATAGACATCTTGAATGCGATCACGGAGAAGCACCCCGTGACGGCCTTGAACCTGCCCCTGGGAACCAAGCAGACGCTCCCCTACACTTGTGGCATCATCATGAGACCGGGTATTGCCATTCACCCGTCGTCTTGTTCATGTAACCGAGCTGCTCGGCTGCTGCCGTGAAGTCCTACTCCTCGTGCACGCTGACCATGGTACCGTTCCCCTTAGCAGACTTCTTACCAAGTTTCAGCATGCTGAGCCTCTTTCTGACGCTTCCACGCTTGACGATGCCAAGTGCGTCCACAGGTCGTTCGTCCTTGTACTCCCGCTCCTTCTCTGTCAAGTTCGTTCCCGCGTCTGAACTGCGCCGTCCGCCCGAGTCCGTGACCCATTCGCTGGTGGCATCGTTACTGCCTAGAACCCGCGGTATGTCGCTGGACGGAGCTCGGAAGAAGCTGCTGCGACGGTTGGCGTTGCTTGTAATGGTCACGTTGTCTTGTGTCTTACTGAAGCTTCGGCTGCGGTGGCTAACGGTGTCCTCAGCTTCCGGTGTCGTTTGAGGGTCGCTGGGGGTCTGTTGCAATACTGGAGATTCCTTCTTACGGCCTCCCAAGAAGCTCAGACGCGTGCCACGCCCTTGGCGGATGGCAACTGGCTGGACCGTCGAGACTTCTTCGACAGCGACTCCGTTCGTCATGGCACCAGCAATGCTCTGCGGTTGGGGCGATACTTGTTCGGTAGATGGTGACGACCGCCTGTATGTCGGCGAAGCATTGGCGGACTCCCGTGATGGCTGCTGAGGAGCGAAGAGGGCAATCTCAGGCGCAAATGTGCTTTCAAAGTCTGTAACGTATTAGTATGAAGCGCCTAGGCAAGAGGTCATGAGCAAGAAGGACTTACATCGTTGAAGTTCCTCGTGCCTTTCGTTGAGGATTTCGTTGGAACTTCTAGAAAAGGTTGCGAGGCACCGCTTGATCATGATCGCATGGTCTACGAGCGCCATCTTAATCGCGTTGTCTTCAGGGTCAAGCTCAGGCTCAACCTCTTCTTCTTGAAGCACATCGTCCTCGTCATCCTCGGGTTCTGCACGGGACGGCAGTAATTGACGATAACATGCCACGCTATTTTCCGAATCTGGGTTGACCGACACACTTACTGCATCGACGAGCAGCTGTGCATTCTCTTCGTCGCCCTCGGTAATCCGCTTCTCGATCACTGTCATTTCCTGCGTCTTCCTTACAATCCGCTCTAAGCCGGTCTGGCGGGCACTGAGTTTGATCTCCTCGGTATGCACGATTTCGCTGCGGCGAAGAATTGTCGGGAATGGGTCGGCAGTGGTGAATACCATCTTCTCCGCAAAGTGTTCCTGAACAGGGCCAGATGTGCTGCGCTTAGAAGACACCGAGAAGCTCTGAGGGTGGGCGGATACCAGGTAATCGCGGATTACTTGGGCAACGCGAGCACGCTGGAATACTTGGTGTGACAGATCGCGGTGCGGTGTGATGGCAGAAACGACCAGGAACTGGCCTTCGACATCGTCGACATCGCCACCGGTGACGATCTGAGCGGATGGGTACTGCTCCTGCATGCGATCGGTGAAGGCAGAGGCGCGCTCGGTCGGCGAGCCTTCATACACAAACTCCTTGTCACGGAGGCTAGAGGGGAAGCCCAGTCCTTTGTATACCACTTTGAAATACTTGGGCACCAGCTTATCGCTCTTGGAAATAGTTTCGTAAATCGTGGCAATGGCTCGCTCGGTTCTGGCCAGTTTGACAAAGTCGAAGACGTTGCTCTCGTACTGAATCCGGAGTTCCTGGTAGGCAGCTAAAGCGCTAGTCCAGGCCTCACCCTCTTCGAAGTGCTTGATCATGTCGAAGTAGATGCGTTCCTTGCGCTCGAATGAGGTTTGGATGGGGAATTCCGGGTCATCCAAAGCAGTCACTTGCTTCGTAGGGTCCCAGTCATAGAGGTCAGCGTGCAAACGAAGGGCCAAGCCAGCTTCGCAGTGGTTCCTCGCCTCGCCCTGAAGAATGGCCAACTGATGGACGTATCTGATGAAGATTTCCTCCTTCTGCATGTCGCGGAGGAACTCCATCAGGCGTAATCGGTTGATCAGGTGGGATGCTTCGCTCGTGTTATCGCTGCTGTGTACGGCAACGAGAAGATCCAGGAACTCGTCGACAGTTGCCATCAGGTCACGAATACCGGCGTAGAGAGGCTCGTCGGGAACGCTCGACAGCGGCGCAAATCTCTCCAGGACCTCGTTGACGAACAGCTTCTGCAGTATGCTTTCCGTCAGGGGCTTGGACTTGAAGTAGTGGTCGAGGCAGTCAATCATCTCGGTCTGGATGACGGACAAGTCTTCGCTCAGGGTCCATTCGCTGACAATCATTGTCTGCAACACCTCCACGGCCATGCGTCGCAAACCTTCGTGGACACTAAGACAAAGCTCGACGATGGGGCCAACAAGGGTAGGGACGTATTGAACCTGGTAGCCACCCATCTTGGATAGGCCATATCGTGCACGCTCGTCGCTACTCGTCTCCCAACCAATGGCCTCCCAAGTTCGTCTGAGCAGTTCAGCGCCATGTTCTCGCACGTCGCCAGCAATCTTCCAGACTGCTCTCCGCTTCTGCTCAGGGAAGGTCTCCAGAGCCAGAGATGGGCTCCCAACAAGCTTCAGCATTGTCGTGAAGAACATCTTCCAAAGTTCCGTATTGAAGTTTTCGGCTTCGTCGGGGTGGGGGAGGAAGGACTCGAGCAGTATGCTGGACAAATACTGCAAGGTTCTCATCGTGGATTTGTGGTGATATATGTAGACACTCAGCCATTCGTGTGGGAATGCCTCGCCCATCAAGATGCTCATATGCACGCGAAGGGTGTTCTCGAGGAGGGCAGTCAGGTCTCCTTCTGTTAGTTCCAGCTGCATGCCGCTCGGGGAATTCGAAACTGCCGACAAAATTGCAGAAAGCTCAACCAACGCTTCGTCAAAAGTAGACTCCTCCGCAATAGGCTTGGAGGGAAAGGGGTATGAAGTAGGGAAAAGAAGTGAAAGACGGCTGCGAGGCTTGCTCGAAGTGGCCACGATAGAGAGGTACGAATCAATGATCTTTGGTAGGTAGTCGGGGATCTCAGGGCCGAGGTTGTCGATCTGACCGGCAAGGATTGAGCAACAAAGACGAACTTGCTCCTTCCAGGAATCAGTGACGTCCTCATTATGACCCCAGTGCGGCGCGATCCATCGGACGGTATTGGCCGTGAGAGCTGACTTTTGTTCAGGGTGAGAAAATATATCCAGCTTGGAGTAGTTGATGATGAGCACAAGCTTGTACAGGACCAGCTTGCCCTTAACAAGCGAACACGAGTCGAGAAAATCGATAGCAATGTGCAAAATCTCCTCGGTCGTCAGGAGTCCAGTCAACTCTGGCAACCAAGTGTGAAAGTGTTGAACAGCTAACGTCTGGCTGCCAACAAGGACAGGTGCGTTGCTACGCATCATGGAATCAAGAGCTTTGAAGATGTTCCTCAATTCCCGAGTGAAACCAGGGGTGGAGTGCGAAGTCGTGATGCCTATCCCGGCTTCCTTGGCCTTTTGCTGGCCTCGCGCGTGGGTGATGAACTTGAGAATGTGTCGCACGACCTTGAAAGTGGAGCGGAGCTTCCTCGAAGTCTGGGCCTCGGTAGGCTTCTCCAGCAGGCGAGTGAACGATCTCACGAGACAGGCCGTGGCGAACGGGTAGTTGAAGCGGTTCTCCGCATAGTGGTCGACAAGTGGGCCGAGATTGAATCGTCTGTCATGCACAATGCCCAGGACTCTAACCAGTGCAGTGAATACAAGGTCTTCGTATTCGTCGTTGCCCGAGTGTTCCACCAGGACGCCGAAGAGACCATCAAGAACGTCGCTAAGGAGCTTGACAACCTCGATTTCGGGAACGAAGATCAGATGCTTTAGTAACATCGGGATATCCTCCTTGGGAGCCTCTTTCCATTTGAGCAGGCCCAAGACGATGCGATCCTGGGAAAATCGTGTGCTGCATAGGTATGTGTCGACTCGAAGGAGCGCAAGAGGACCGGTTACCTCGGAAGAGTGTTCGTCGTTTCCTCTAGCACTCCATTGCAGTGATAGATAACCCCCTTTGCCGGTCGGGCCAGCTTGAGCCGTCGAGGTAAATTCATCCGTCTTGTATAACAGCAGGGCATGTGCTCCGTCTCGGACAAAAGCTTCTTGGTTCCACAGTGGCATGTGGGCAACCGCGAACGGCGCATTCGGCATGTCGGATAGAAACATGACTATGTGCGAAGTGAAGACATCTTCTGGTGGAACAGCAAGTCGGACAGTCTGACTCCAGTGCTCCCCCCTCTCAACAGCCACAGACTTCCACGTGGTGATTCCTTCGGTGTTGGACGAAGAAAAGATGCAGTTCGGAATCTTCTCCCCGCCTGTTCTCCGTACCTCAAGTGTAACCTGTAGGTTATTCCCATGAACACTCCCAGAGAGTATGGCGGGGTTGCCTGCATATCTGGACAACAGATTTTGCTTGGAGAGCGCAGCAGTATCGAGAGTAACGTAAATGTCCGATCTAGCTTTTGTAGGCGCGCCAGAGAAGCCCATCTTGTTTGTTTTGCGAATGCCAGCCAACAAGGTTGGCGTCATCTTGACCAGCGCATCCACATCCGGGTGATTGAAGGACTTGAGATGCACCTGTACGCGCTCGGTTCGGCGCGACTTTTCGTAATGCCCACTCTTGCTGTCCATGAGGTCTCGGATAAGGGTATCCCACTCCTCGTGGAGACCCTGCTTCTCTGTCGGTAATGTTGGTGATGGCGACCAAATGCTCACGACCTGTTCCACATCTTCGTCCTGCTTCATGACCGCATTGAGTTTCAGAACACCAATTCCCACCGTCCGTTCGGCCATGTGGAAACCTGAGCCGCCGTCGAATGAGCCGCGCTGTCTGGAACCGGCAGTGCTGGGAGGTGCGGCACTGTCTTGGCTCTCGTCCTGTGTCGGGGGGCGACCCTCGGGCTGTTCTGTTAATGAATCAAGCTTCGGTGTGGCATTTCCTCTGGAGAAGGCTGAGCGCCCACTCTTGGACCCCCACATCAGACTTCTTCTAGAAGGTTTATTGCCACTCGCAGAAGGTGGCTTTGTGGGATCTTTGGAATATCCTCCACCCTGAGACTTGATGCCAGAACGAGAGTCCGGCTTCCCGCTGGGAATAACTTGCTGGCTCGAACGCACCTTGACGACGAGGTATAGCTCGGTCTCCGCCGATGCAACGTCGCCAATGTCTTGTGCTGAAAGATCGGCGAATATTGTTCTAGTTTGACCCGATTTCGCCAGACTTCCTATCGTTCCCCCGGGTGGTATGTCAATGATGAAGCATTCGGTGAGAGCGGCGGGCTGCCCTCCCACCGGCTTTGCTACAAGATAAACTACCAGTGATGTCTCCTCGGCTGATGCGCCGGCAAATCCCTTCACGTCAACAAGCAGGTGGTGCAGGGCCGTCGGTTCTACGGTGGGCACTGGTGGCTCATCCAGAACGCTCATAACGGACTGCAGCTTCGTAACGTCGACTACCGAATCATCGCCCGTCAATACTCGTCCCCGGTCTGCGGGGTCTCGAACAATGACCTCCCCTCCACATAGCTTATTCACCCGCACCAGGTCCCAGACTGTCTTTTCGCGCAACTTGTCATATTCATGTCGTGTGAGGACGTTGTGGAGGAACTGTTGTCGGCTAAGATTCAGCGTTTGGATCAATTGCGAAAGCTTCTCCAGGCGAGGGTATTGGCGAGATAAGAGTAGGCCATGTAGATTGGTGGAATGCCACTCTCGGAGACAGCTGGCAATTTCGTCAATAAGCGGTTCAGCTGCTGATGTTGGGGTTTCGTCGCCAATCTTGAGCATCGGTACGGGTGCGGCCGGCCGTGGGGCGTCAGGATCGCGCTTGACGGGGATGGAAAGTCGACCCTGAGTGCCGTTGGGTAGTTCCCCAAGCGGTTTGCGTCCCTTGATCTCGATTCTGGAGCCTTTGGACCCTCGTGAGCTTCCTAGAGATTTATGACCGTCTTTCAATTTGGGTTTCTCGGTAGCTGTTGGCGTCAATCCGCTCTTTCCCGAGTCGCTGCCGAGTTGAACATCGCCAGCGGCAGCAGCATCATCGCTTGTAGCATCGTTCAGGTCTTCCGTGTCGTCAGATTCACCCAAAACCTCGCGAACCTCGACGCAACTTCGGGGGAAGATGCCACTAAAAACGCGGGCTTCGAGTGTTTGGCCCTTTACGGAAGTCAGTCCGGCCAGCAGACTGGGTGGAGCTACCAAGTAGCCACGCAACCAGTTGCCATCTGGGGTTTCTTCAATGATGTAGAGCTCATCGCCTAGTTCGAGGGGGAGATCGGCCGGGCCCGAGGCGGCGAAAGGAAATGTCGCAACGGCGAAGGCAATGCGAGGAAGAGGCTGCCAGGGCATTGAAGGCTCGGTTCGTCGACGACGTGCGCAAAGATGTGGTCGGTATGTGGAAGAATGAAGGACGATGGGGACGAAAACCGATGAACCTGTAACAAATACAGCTTAGCACAGAGCCCAGATCGCACGGCAAAGGATACGGGAGGATGGTGATCGATCGCGAACCTGTGGGACCCTGGCAGGGCTGTTTCTGGTGTTGAGGTGGCCTCGTGGAGACGATCGGCTATCGCTTCATCAGGAACAATCGACACGGGCCGGGTTCGTGTGGTTTTGGTTCAGCGATCCGAAGAAGTGGTTGCGAGGGGGCAAGCAACGTAGGCGAGGAAGAGGGTGAGAGAGAGAGCGATATGGCGCAGGTTCGATCGAAGGGCTTAGCGTTTGGCGTTGCTTGAATTGGGACGACAAGGGCGGCGTTGATGTGTTGCTTGCAGTCTTGCAGTACGGTGCAACGGCGACTACAGCATGTGGCTTCTATCTCGAGTCTGGCGTTCGTGTGAAGGCGAATGGAGCAATTGGGTATCCGTAATTTTTCTCGCAGGGAAATTCGGCCGGCCTAGGAGAGCAGAAGAGGGTCGGCAGAGGAGGAGGGGGTCGGTGGGTTGGGTGGTTGGACTGGGGGATAAGGGACGGGGTATCAACAATGAATATGATTGCAGGCAAAAGGCGAAAAGAAAGCGACAAAGTTGTTCAAGGGTCGTATCGTGGTTCGGGGGACCCAAGCGGTATGTTCCTGGTTATTGCCTCTGTGATGGTCGTGTATCAGATCAGGGCGACGGATGGCGGGTTCAACGGCTGACTACTGCTGCTTTGGGCAGACGGACAGACAGATGAATCAAGGGAGGAATTGGCAGATGGCGGGAAAGGGGAGGAGGTGAGAAAAAAAAAGTCATGAGAGACACCAAACGGTCCTTGACTACCTACGTTGGGCTACGTTTAGATGTGAAGAATTTCCTGGCATGAGCGACAACGAACAATGAACATTGAGCATTGGGACGCGCAGCCGTGTGGTGCATTGAGCAGTAAGGTACATACCACAAGCCCAGACCAACGGAAAGCAAGAGCCCCTGAAGCACACAGCAGGGACAGCCAGGAAAGGGAAGGCACCTCCCAATTGTTGTGTGTGCCTGCACGGAGTATGTGCCTGAGCCTTGCTGTGAGTGGCTGGTGGAGAGCATTGGGGAGAATTGATTTGGGCTGGGCTAAAGCTGGACTGCAGTCTGATTGGCTAGATGAGGCTCAAAGAGCACGAGGTGTGGTGGGTCTATCAGGGTCTGCACGGATCACTCATCAATCAAGAGGGGACCTGGAACGGGGGAGGAACGACTGTGGAATCAGGAAGGAATGCAATGAAATAATCCGAGGCTGTATATACGCCGCAGTACCTTACACTCGCATGAACAGATTCAATTACCTTAGTAGTGTATGTATGTATCTATATACATTACTTAAGTATTCGCACGGCTACTAGTCACTGCAAAATGGCATTACTCGATGCAGATACCAATTCATCTTCGAGACAAGCACGGAAAGTCCAATGTCTTCTCATTGTCGCGACCCAAACTAGAGGCACAAAACATGTTTCATTTCATTCAATGACATGACGTCCCCATGCAACCCCATCGGGACCATCCCGCAAGAGCACCTCGTGTGGTTTGCCTTCAATAAAGCCAAGACCAAAGATCATTAGACAAAGACCAGACCGGAAGGAGAGTATTGCGATCGCGGCGACTGGGGTACCCATCGAGTCAAGAGCGGAGGCTCAGCGACTCGATTGGAATCTCTTTTTGGAAGCAACTGTCATTTAAATTCTACGCAAAGCATTCCCATCACAAGCAGGGTATGTCCCATCTCGTCTCAAACCGGTTCGAGCAACAGCGACACCCGAACGCCTGAGAAACTCCCGTCGTTCAATTAACTCAATCCGCCCAACCTTTATGCCACAATGGACGCAGCCTCCATGTCTTGGACCCTGGACCCTATTTAAACCTCAGCTGAGGGTGGAAAAGAAAACAACAACATGAGCACGGACAAAGACTGAGAGACATATGATCGCATGGCCTCATTCTGCCACTCTGTTCTGCCGCCTGCGTCCCTTATCGAGTAGCTATGCCATGATGGAAGTACCAGTAGCAGTCGCAGTAGTGAAATAGTCAGTGCATGTCCGTACATGTACCTTTACATGTGACCGCTGCAGCCTTCAACGCCCGTCCGTTGTCCTGGGCAGCAGCTACCACTTCATCTCATCACGCTTGGCCGCTAACCAGCGCCGAGAGAATGAGGCCGTTGCCTCTCTTTCTCTTCCTCTTTCGATTTCTTTCAGCATCTTAGCTGACGGTTTTTTACAGGGACCAGCCGAGCGATTGTTGTGCCCGCCCGTCGACTCGGTCGTGGCTTGCGATGCAATGCATTTCATTGTCTCTTGCCCCGTTTGGGAAGATGCTAGTCCGCGACTCGAGGTTAGTGGCGCAGGAACGTTCTCATGTATCTGTCCTAGGTAAGAGACGCATACCGGTACAGGATTGCGGAAGTATCTCTCCTCTGCTTTCTCAAACTATCAAACAGGTGGATCCATTCAATTATCAAAAAAAGCTTGTGGTTGGTCGCGGCCGTGCCATTCTATAGTCCGGGCGTCGACTTGCGTCTGCACTAGACTCGAAGAAGTCTGGTTCTCAGCTTCTTGTGCGTGTCTTTGTGTACGTACCGCATCTGAAGTCCCCGGGGCCCCTCCTTCCCGCGACCAACTCATCGTCTTTCCTCTCGGGCATTGTGGCCTCGACCATGTCCCTCTTGCCTTCGACCGCAGGTTGGTTCCTGCATTTCATGCCGTCCGCGAACTGCAGGCGCCTGCCCTGGCCGCACCCGCGCCTCACTTTGTCATCAGATGAACACCACGCAACGCACCTCTCAAGGTTCCTCGCCTGATGTAATTAATCAACTGCCTCATGCATCGTGAATGGGATTTCCCTCTTGCATCAGAAGCTCCAACTTCAGCCTCTTCTCCTTGTCAGACTTGATTTTCATGGCGGCGTTGCCCCGTTTGGCTCATGCCCCCACGCCTTGGCCCCCAAGTGTCATCTCGCACGCGCCAGCGCAAAGTGTTTGCGTCTCCATTGACCACTCATTTTGAGACACCGACATCTTCGAGAGTTCCATCCACAAATCCTACCCAACGACTGACCATGGTGTCACGCTCGGGCCCTCTGAGATACACCATTTGCGTCTGATTGTGTGCTAAGGAGTAGAAGCATGCAAGCACTTTGTGCGTTGTCAAGAGTTGTTGCTTTTACCATCAGGAGGAAGCATCTTACCCGTTCCATTCTTCAGCAGTACTGATGCCCAAACAGGTGCTATCTTTCTTTCTCTCTCTCCGGGTCCCATGCTCCTCGGCGGTGCCAAATTCGCTCCAAATCTACATCAACTCTTGGCTCACGAACATGCCCTGGGAGTCCACGTGCAACGTAGCAATCGATGCTAGAATTCACTTCGACACCCGCGCAAGATCCAGAGTCGTTCAAAGCGCAGACATCCTAGGCACTTACAACACCATCGCGCTATTGATGACACGGACGAAAGCCACGACGTCTGCCGCCGATAGCCCCGGATGTGGCTGAAAAGCTGGAGCGTTCAGGCCTTCCGCCCGGAGCGCCGAAATGAGACAGATTCCGGACCCACCCTACCATCACCGATCGGGATCAAGACTAGAGCCTCTACTGCCTTCTGGACCAGGCTATCCAACATCTCTGGCGGCTCTTGGACACTTCCCGCCCAACTAAGATGTACATCCATCGCATATACCGAGGCTACACCAATAGTCATCATCGTTCTCGGAGTAGACCGTTTTCCATCAACATGAGAGCAAGGGGACGGCATTTCCGATCGCCCAGCGAACCCAAGTGCGGTTTGATATCAGTCGATGCCTCTCAAGCCACTCTCGGCTCGAGCCGAACACGTGGCGCTGATGATACCGGACGTTTGTGTCTTGACGAGGTATCCCCGTGGCAGTCTTCTTCAACGGATCGACGCGGGGATTTTACACTATCGATTACTCCATCAGTTCTAACTCGCCCAGGGACCGCACGACAACGCTGCCTGCTAATATACGAGTGATCAGAGTTCTCATGGAGTTTCCTAGGAGTGCCATATCGAGCCACATAGTGGCGGGGCCGCGGGCTCAGGTGATCATTAGTTCGCTCGGCTCTCATCCTCGATATCATCGAAGTCCGGGGATGCATTTCCTTACACTTTGCGAAGTTATTGACTACCTGACCTGACTGCGAGAGCGAAGAGTTGGCGAGCGGAACTCATGTTCGCACTTAACACTCTAGTCACTAGATGATCCAATCGAAGACCATTCTAAGTATCTACCTGCGTAACGATTTCGAACCGTCTCACAGCCTGTGTCGGTCATCTTAGGCTCAGATATGTATCTGTTCGCCACTTGACAAAAGCAGAGCCTTTCGGTCGGGCATTTCAAGCAAGAGAACGTTCAGACAATCTGCGCCGCTGTATGATGGATCACTTCCACCCCAATATCGACAATTCCTGGACAGTATGAGATGGCATCGATCATCTTCTCCGGAGTCCAGTCGATGGTCTCATGATGGTCTCGTGATGGTCTCGTGATGGTCTCATTACCATGTATACATGATATCACATTTTCAGCCTTGTGGTGGTTCTTTCCGGCTTTTCGGGTGCAACAGATCGATCTTGACGGGGTCTGGCTTCAAGCAGATCACACGACAACGCGATACTCGGGCTATGCACCAAGCTCGCGCTCATTTCAGTATGGTGATTTTGAGCCAAACAACACGATCCAATACGAGATTGTAAGCAAATTGCCTATCGAGATGGCGGCACCGGCCGGCAAGGACAACCGCAGAGGTTCTGAATTCTGAGACTTGCAGTTACAAAATCTGCTCTGATGGGGATCATTGAAGTGCGAATTCCCGAACGTCTTTACTCTTCCTTCAAGTTAATGAGATCTGCATAGACTCGGTCACGGCCTACGCGTTTACCCTCATGAGGTTGCGACGATGTTGAAAACATTTCAGCCAGCCAAAGGCTACTCCCGGTGATCCCAAAAGCTCTTCCACTGTCGTTTGAGGTTCGTTGATCCCTGCTCCAGTGACAATCATATTACTGGACGGTCGTCTTTGGCACTAAACATGGTAGTCACCAAACATGGACTACGCAGTGGTGGTGCCCGGAATGAAAGTTCATTGTTTCAGCCGACGAGCTGACAATGAAGACTCCCTTCATCAAGGATAAATAGACCATCGTGCGGGACAGACGCTCTGTCGTTGGTCGATTCTTCCCCCGCGGTCTGATGAGGCCGCAACAGTTGCCTCACTGAATACCTGCGACGTGAGGGACTGCTGGACCAACCAGGCGGAAGCCTCAAGGTTACTCCAACAGAATGCCCAAGATAGACATAAAGAAGAGACGGCCTGATTATCAACGAATGTCCGCAATATATCTATACTTGCGCCATTCGTCACCTTCTCTGACGGCAATGAAAAACTACTTCATCAGCATGTGCTGGGTCGTCAGACTCTCCGTTGCCATCGATCTCACACCTGCCAGGGGATGTTCAACCTGCTCCGCCATGACCACCAAGCGTCACATGTCAGATGCTGAAGGTCTGGTCAGTTCGCACTTCCGTCGCCAGCAGTGCTGTTCGTTGGTGTCATGCGGCGCCGAAGCACTTACAGAATGTTCCGTCCCAATTGCTTCATCACAAATCCAGCAGTGAAGCGCCACAGAAGTGGTTCGGATGGTGCTGTGCTGCTCTGCACAAGTGGCACATGTCCTGAGTCCTCGGCCGGACGGAGTCGGCATGGAAATCTTTTTACGCATGTCGGCGCCGAGGAACGGAGGTTTTAGTTACCGATGCCGGGCCAATGTTTCGAGGGCTCGATAGTCCGGAGGCGGCGGAACGGAGCGGGCAAGCTCTCCGACCTGCCAGGATTCCTGAACGGGTATAGCTGGATGGCAGGTGCCCGCAAGAGCCGGCCGGGATTGGGCATTTCGCCGACAGTCCATCAGTCGAAATTTCAAACACCATGCTGGCTTACTGGTGGTTCGGTACCCGCCCAGCAGATGTCGCGAACTATGGCCTTCGGTAGCATCCGGTGACGATCTGCAGGGCTGAACGAGTATCCGTACGGGATAGAAGGAATACGCGGGATGGCCTGGTTCGTCGCATAAACGCGGAAATGACAAACCAGCGTGAACGTGCCCAATCCGGACTAGGTGAAGTCGCCGAACGACGTTGGCTGATATTTTGCACCGAGACTTGGGGTAGGTTGAATATCGTTTTGCTCGGTGAGGTTGATAAACACCATCATTGGCGTCAACTGCTCAGATGTCACGAAAAGCCCCGGCTAGAGATATCTGCCTTAGTGCAAAGAAGCTTTGCTAGGCGACCAAGGTCAGCGAGGCAGTACGACCTTATCAGCCATCACAAAGCTTTTTTCCCTTCCCTTGTCAGTCTCGCTAGGAAATCGCCGAGCAAAGGATGGCCCGACCACGGGGTCGGCGATGGCGGATTTTGATGATGTATGCCAAGACAAAATGTCGAGCTCGCATTGAAGGGCGGGTGCGCCGGCCCCTCCCATCATCAATGAAGCCACCCTCCCGCAGAAGCATGCCACCGACCATTGAAATTAAAGTCAGGTTGTCGAGAATTTTCATCACTGATCTAAAGCAGACTGAGCATGGCGGCGGCCTCTCCTTGGACGCCGACACCCCGTTGGAAGCGTGGGAAGCGTGGGGGAGGACGATTGGGATTCGGCCAACAGGCCTGTTACCACCTGTGTCACCCATCCACCGCTTTTGTGTCCATCTGTGATCTGCCAGCCAGTCTCTCCAGCGTTGGTCGACAGTGCTGGCGACTTGGTGACATGCAAGACGTTCCTTATCTAAGGTGCGGAGACGTACGAAAAGGCATACGCAACCTGCAAATTCAGACATGGTGGAGGTCGCGTGTTTGTCAAACGAGTCCGGTAATGAACGTCTCCCAAGAATACATTGGAAATGGAAACCCCAACACGCAATCCCCTGAGAGGGGGGGGGGGGGGGACGGTCATCCTCCATGGGAGCGGAGCGGAATTCTAGCGGCGGCACGCAGCAGAAGAGCCAATTTCATGACAAGGGGGAGCTCTACGGCGTATGGATACACAGTACCGGTAATCGACAAAATTTGCGACCTCTGTGCTGGGTTTTTGTTCTTTCTTTTCCCGCCGTTGAACACGAGGGAGGAAAATGCCTGCAAGCGGTGGGCTGTGAACGGACCCGTCTCCACGAACTCAAGAAGGACAAGACGGCTCTATCGGATGTCGCGGATGCAGACCACTCCACCATGTTGCCCGATCCCCTGTCTGATTGGCCGGCTGTCAGCTTACGGTGTCGTGTGCCTCGTCGCATGCCCTCCGTCATCTTCGATCCCTCCCCGACGCCCACCTTCCCCCTTAGCGGACGCGCGCCTGATTGATAACAGAGCCGCGTTTCCTAAGCGGACGTCGGAGCACATGTTCCCCCTGAAGGGAGTACAAAGTACGCAGTCGAGGCAAAGCCGCAAAGGCATGAAACCACAGCGAACCTCCAGAGAAGCTCGAGAGCACGGAGGGGGAACACAAGGGAGAGTAGTAGGGAACGGACCTGGGCTTCGAAGCATGACGGAACGGTTGAAGCGCAGGAAGAAAGAGACTTTGTTTCGCGGTTGGACGTGCTTGACAGAACAAACTACCTACGTCAGGTAGCCAAGCTCGGAACATGCAGAGCTAAGAGCATAACCGCACCGCAACGGCGAGCTGCCCACGACTTGAAGGGAGCACGCGACATTTCGTCTGTTGTCTTCTCTCTCTCTCACTCTGCTGCTCCCTCCCGAGTCCACAGCCCTCGCTCTTGTCTCATCCCAAGCCGTTGGCGACCGACAACACACCCAGGCTAGAGTCTGAAAGGACATTCTCTGGGTGCGAATTGAATTCCCGGGTGCGCCCACACTACAACCAAACCAAGCAGAAGCTCTCATCTCACACAGGGCGAAAGAAAGACGCAGCACACAAAAAGGAAGATGTAACCCTTGGCGCTCGCGGCACTTGGCGGGCGATTCGTCCACGTCAGGGATCCCAGCCCGTCCGCCCCAACAGCCCACAATCCGCTATTGGCTACAGATCGGAATTCCGTGTCATGGACAGGGTTGGTCACGGGCAGCAGAGCCTTTCCCACCATCCACAATCCACTTTGGGGCCATTGCGAGAGGGACCAGGGTGGGTTCGAATTCGACATGCGGTGCGCGGCTTGAGCTTGAGTTCCTCACTTTCCTCCCCAGCACCTCGGAGCCATGCGGAGCCCGCTGATGTGGACTGTGGCGGGTGGTGGGAGTGCGAACTTTGCGAGCAAGGACGAGGAGGGCGAAGACAGCCTAGGAGGATGCGCAAAGCGTGGCATGGGCTGCTGGATTCGCTACCTTACCTTTACGCAAAGTGCAAAGGCCACCAACCCGGTAACTCTGTATACGGTCGGTCAAGGTCCAGCTTGGTGGGTTGTGCCGAGCCTGGGCTTTCTGCTCAAAGTGTGCCGAAAGTCCATGTTCTATCTATTACGGTATTATTAACAGATCCATCTGATCCATGCTGCGTGATGAACGTCGCTACCTCGAGCTCCCCCGTTTGTTGTTGATTACCTTTCGACCTTCCCGCTCGACAGGTCTACCTTCTTCTTAATCTTGACTACTCCTCCTCTGCTCACTTATCCGTACTCCGTACAGTACTCAATTTAGATCCTCATCAGAAAATCCCCGGTAGTTCAGGAGACATCCAAACTTGGCCCCCTTTGACACGGACAATCTTAAACTCACATCCCCGACCTTCCGGTCGCCTCTCTCATTGGGCCTTGGCCCAGCACACACCGGTGGACTGAGTCTGTCAGATCCATCCCACCCGCACGCATCCAGCCTTCGGGACCTGTGGCCCTTGCCGAACCTCCCGCGCCCTCAAATACCACACGGCAGCAGTCACAACTGGAGTAGCCAAGTTTCTCCAGTCTCCTCATACCTCTTTCACTAATCGCCGTCTCCATCGTCGGCTGTTTATTCCGTCATCAGTCAGTCAGTCACTCAGTCACCCGAGGCAAGAAAGAAAAGATACAAGAAGGAAATATGGGTATCGGTGCCGTGGCAGAGCCCTTAGTGGTCATCACCCTTTTATTTGGAGGAACGTGGTTCAACCGCAACATTGGCGACACCAACGCCTACGATAACCTGGGATGGAAGGGAGCCGGTCTCGATGATGCCGAGCACAAGCGATCTGACGAGCGCCGTTCCGGCAACTCAACCCCAGACTCTGAAGAGTCCCTTCTCTCCCTCGGCGCCTGGAGCTCATCATCAACGTTGACACCGCAAGAAGAGCCGCCGCGACGCTCTCGCAGGATCAAGTTCTTTGGATACCAGCGCATCGTCACGACACCAAACACCAGAGTATACAAGGACAGACTTCTCAGCCGCGTCCTCCGCAAGTTCCCCTTCTTGGTCGAGGCATGGTACTGGGCCCTGATTTACTGGGTAAGCGGGAGACTCCTGATGCCGCCCTTCTAGTAATTATGTTTGGACCGTTCTGTTCTAACACCATCAAAATATAGGTCTACCAAGTCGGCCGCGCCTTCACCGCGCTCACCCTCAACGAGGGAACCGTCGACGTGGCGCGCAAGCACGCACTCCAGCTCATTCACCTCGAGCAGCGCCTCCACGTCTTCATTGAGGTGCCCGTCCAGCAGTACTTTTTGCAGATGCCCACCGTGATGCACTGGATCAACCGCATCTACTCCTTTATCCACATCCCGGGCACCATCCTCTTCCTCGTCATCCTCTACTTCATCACCACCACCCGCAAGCGCCGCGCCGTCTCCGCCAAGCTCGGCGGCAACGAGAACATTCGCTGGAACTCGGCCGGTCCCGCCCTGTACGAGGCCCGCCGACGCACCATGGCCACCTGCAACCTGCTCGCCTTTGTCGTCTTCACCCTCTGGCCCTGTATGCCCCCTCGTCTCTTGAGCGATCCCAACTATAACGGCCCCGATGCCGGTGAGGCTAAGAGCTTTGGCTTCGTGGATACCGTGCACAGCTCTACCGGCGAGAGCAGCGTCTGGACGACGAACAAGTTTTGCAACCAGTATGGTGAGTTTTGGACCTCCAAATCATGATTGCAGCCCCAACATTGATTTCCTTACTGACAAACGGAATAACAGCCGCCATGCCCTCCCTGCACTTCGGCTACTCCCTCCTCATCGGCCTCACCGTCGCGACCCTGCCCCTCCCCTCGATCCGCTCGCGGCCCTGGAAGCGCTTCGCCATCGTCGCCGTCGGCATGGCCTACCCGGCCCTGATCCTCACCGCCATCGTCGCGACCGCCAACCACTTTGTCCTCGACGCCGTTGCCGGCGCCATCGTCTGCGGTCTCGCCTGGAACTGCAACGGCGTGCTGCTTAACCTGCTCGTTGTCGAGGATTACTTCCTTCGTCTCTTGCGCATCCACAAGCCTGTCAACTGGACCGATCCTGAGGCGACGATTGATACCAATGAGTGGAAGCCCAGCACGGTTCTAGATGAGATCTAAAAGCTACGAAATTTTAATGCTTCTCTCTTTTGGTTGCAAACGGCGCACTATGCTTTTGATGGGGGAGGGATGGATTAGGAATTTTTCTGTAATGGCTCATGGCTTGGATCGTATTCTTCATGCGTTACCTTTTGCATTGAGAGACAACAGGTCAAGAAAGAGAGGTTTTGCCGGCATGTGTGTGGATAGTACAAGTTCTCGCATGATGTGGCGAGCATTTTGGGTTCAAGTGGCGGAGTTCCATGGGCTCTTTTTACTGTCTTTTTTAACGCAACAACGCGAAACCATCCCTATTCAGACAAGGTGGATGACTTGCCATAAGTTAAAGTTACGGTCTTGATACGAACACGAGCAAAAATATAAGCTCATATAATGGAATTACCTTATGAAAAATCCCACTTCTCTCCTTTCATGTTGTAGACTCGGCAGCAAACATTTTCGTATGAAGACATTCTGGCGGCTGTCTGCTCCGAGGAAAAGTTTACTCTTACATTAGATTGCCGAGGTCTTTGCCTTGCCAAGCCGGCAATGGAATGCATTCAAGACGTTTTCCTTTGAGTTGCACGGTCTTGTTTTGATCTTGAATGTTTGTTCGCTTTGACAGGTTGGTTCGCACGGATGTGACAACCGAGCGAACGTTTACGCAGCAAAGACGCCTTTGTTTCCGGGGGCGGCAAGAACCTTATTTCGGGGCGTGTCAATGTCATGCCGGTACGCCGGTTGGATTTGAACATGCGGCTGGGCTCGAAGTTTCAGTATTCCATGGTGGTGGTATCTTATTCTTGCCGTTCAGACTTGAGACGATGTTCTCCAAGAAAGCGGGCGTGGAGGCGATTCCCGGCCTGGAAAAGTGAGGTTAAGAGAGGGAATATTGGTTTGATGTAGGAATAAGCAGGTAGTACTAACAAAGTAACCGAAAAAGCCTAAATCCTACAAAGCTCGGACTGCCATGTAGTGAATTGATCGGCTTCAAGGGGAGGAGAGGAGTCCCAGAGGTCTGGGTGTTGAAATAAGATTCTGGGGGGCATGCAAGGTCAGCATTTTGCAGTTCCCGTGTCCCAGCTGTCCCAGGATTAAGGAAGCGACCATGACAGCGGAAAATGACAGTCTTCGATTGGCGTTCCGTTCCTCCACGCCCCAACCGTGCCAGCCTAGCCCTCGGGGGCTTGTTCTTGGGGCGGGAATGATGGCCACATGGCGGTGCCGTTTGATCCGAGTGTTTGCGGCGGGCGGGGCGGATGGGGTATGGAGTACACGGGACTCCACTACCGCCCGGAGCGTTGGAGTGTACGGAGTGGAAGTGGTGCTGGGTTGGACCCACTCTGGATGCCGCGGGCGCCGGGTTCCCGTGGAGGAAGTGCGGTGTTTTGATTACCCCGCCGCGACTCCCTCATCTGATCCTCTACCCGCCTCTCTACGGCTCGGGGGATTAGTTTAGCTTGCGGTCTTTAGCTCCGTTGTTAAGCGTCACCCGGGGGCCGTGATCGGATTCGCCGCCCGTCATATGGCGCCGGCCCTCCCCTTAATTATGTGGCCCTAGCCGGTTTGGTGACATTCGGGGGCTTGGCGAGCGAGCCGATGCTGGGCGTTCGAGGACAGATGCCCCGAAAATTGTCGCTGACCGGGGCGAGATGCG
Source organism: Colletotrichum tamarilloi (assembly GCF_030869305.1). NCBI lineage: Eukaryota > Fungi > Ascomycota > Sordariomycetes > Glomerellales > Glomerellaceae > Colletotrichum > Colletotrichum tamarilloi. The sequence goes on from NW_026849429.1 coordinate 53,528, forward strand.
ATCAACCAGAAACGTGACCTAAGCCTTTGCCTCCCCACGCTCCCGGGACCCCGACTAGATGAACTGGGGAGCAGCTTCGACGTGAGCTGGGGGCCTATCATTGCTGAAAGAAGTCCGTTGCAACGTCGTTATATTTTTCCGCCTTGGCGGTGCATGATGCGGTGCATCATCGAGCTCCCTCCCCTCCTTTTTACCCCCTCGCTGATTCCACCAACAGGTCTTGCGATATTCCTCCATTGAGAGGTGTTCTTGGACCCTGACTTCTCGCAGGTTCTTTCTCTGTCCAACTAGAGGGCTCAATTGGACGTTGTCAAGGCGCAGTTGCTTGCATGTGCCATGCACTGCGCATGTTTATCGGCGCACCGGAAATTTGGGGACGACCGAAGTCGTCATGAAGGCCTCCAGAATTTGTCCATGGTGCGGTTGTACGCTGCGGACTGCGGTCAAGGATGCGTGATGGGTATGGCGTTACGAAGAGGTATATAGGCAAGCAAGTCCATACTAGTGATTCCAACACATCTGGTCCTCCTACCCAGCGTTCATCTCGTACATTGAAGGTTCACTGCTAGACCCCCTGGGCTTTTTTCAAGCTCCTCTCATCCTCCCCAGCACCCAAGATGCGCGCCTCCGCTTCCCTCTTAGCCCTCGCCGGCACCCTCGCCCTAGCCCAAACCCCTTCCCGCCCCTACTCAACTTGGCTCGCCTCGTCCTTCGTCGCCCGCAAAGCCCCCATCGACGCAGGCTACGGCCCGGCCGTTCTCTACGAAGGCATCGCCCGCGCCGCCGCCGCCGCCTCCAACGTGACCCTTCTCCGCGCCGCCGAGACCGCCGTCTCCTCCCTCGTCTCCGATGCTGGTGTCCTCGACGGCTGGGATCCGGAGTGGTACTCCCTCGACGACATCCGCATCGGCAACAACCTCCTCTGGTTCTACCAGCGCAACACTACGGCGGGAGCGAAGTACAAGATCGCGGCGGACGGGCTGCGGCAACAGTTGAACCGGTGGCCGCGGACGCCTAGCGGCGGGTTCTGGCACCGCGCGCCGATTTACGAGGATCAGATGTGGCTGGACGGGATCTACATGGCCGATTCGTTTTATGCGACCTATGTCTCGCTGTTTGAGAAGGGGAATACCACGGCGTGGGGGGAGATTGCGCTGCAGTTTGATCTGATTGAGGAGCATACCCGGAACCACACGACAAACTTGCTCGTGCACGGGTACGACGAGGCAAAGGACGCCGTCTGGGCGGATCCCGTGACGGGAGCGAGCCCGTTGGTGTGGAACCGTGCTGTTGGGTGGTACTTCATGGCGCTCATTGACACGCTGCAAGTGTATCCCAAGAACCTTCCGGGATACGCGCGGCTACAAGAGTACTTTGTCACCCTGGCGGATGGGTTGGCAAGAAGCCAGGATGCGTCGGGAGGGTGGTGGCTTATCATGAACGAGGGGTACCAGACGCGCAAGGGCAACTACCTTGAGTCGAGCGCCGCAGCCATGTTTGCTTACGGTCTGCTGCGCGGTGTTCGGGATGGGTTCCTCGAGGCAAAGTACAAGGATGTTGGACTCAAGGCGTACAAGGCCCTTGTGAGGGACTTTATTCGGGATGATAAGAATGGGCTCATTAGCTTCACGGGCACGGTGCAGGTTGGGAGTCTGAACTCGAACGCGAGTTTTGAGGTAAGTTGCTGTTGTTATTACGCTGAACCCCCATCTTGAGAGTTGCTTTGCTAATTGGGTTTTCTAGTACTACACCAGCATCCCTATTGTCGAGAACGATCACCGTGGTAGCGGGTCTTTCATGTTTGCCGCTATTGAGGCCGAGCTGGCCAAGTAGACACTGGACCGAGGAAAGATCATAGACCCGAGCCCTAGAACAGAAATAAAGCTTCCATATATATCTTTACAGCTCCAGCCTAGCTTCGTGCCAATTCCTTTATGTAACAGTAAAGACCTGCCTAGGCCACAACAAAGCCTTATGCGGCGAAGTGCCACCCTGTCTATCTATACGGTGTCCAGAGGTTTTCTCTCTCTAAGTCTTTGTCCATATCGATACAACAGAAGAGGGATCGGAACCATGGCCAGACTGACAAAACCAAGCACCGAATTGCCCCACCCTAGGCCAAGGTTCCTGTATAGACTCGGTCCAACTAGGGGAAGAAACCCACCTATAAGACAGCGAGCCGATACAACGCAAGCATACGAAGAGGATGCATAGGGCCCAGAGGCGTCAATCAAGTAAGCCTGAGAAGACGCGTTGATCCCAACCTGAGCAAAGCCAAACGGCGCCAAACTGATCAAGGGGACGATCCAATGCGTCCTCGAATACGTTGACCACCCATACCAGAAAAACGTGACGGGGATGAATAGGGCTGGAATGAAGGCGGTGACCAGTCTCATCTCTGGCTGGTACAGGCCGCCATTCTTCTTTGCGAGGCGTGCGGCGATGAGGTCTGAGGTTTTGGCGAAGAGGAGGAGACCGATTAAACTTCCGAAGCCGAGGCCCAGGTAGGCGAGTCCAGCTGTCTCGAGAGGCCAGCCGTAGACTTCCTGGAAGAAGGAGGACGTGGATGTGAGGAGGATGTATAAGAGAGCTGAGATGAAGCCCGTCATGATGCAAAACACCGGGACCAGAGGTGAGCGGAACAGCATCTTCCAGGGGCGGCGGAGTACTTGACCCAGTGTCTGAGAATTCTTCTTGGACGAGGTCCCGACCTGGTTGTCGTAGAAGCTCAGCAAGTCCGTCCTCCCCGTCTCCTTTCCAATCCGCAATGCCTTCCGACGCAAGATAATGTGCGCATTTGTCTCTGGCGTGAAAAGGTTCATGAGGACCGTCACGATGGCAGATGCGATAAGAAGCGTCCAGAAGATCCAGCGCCAGCCTGCGCGTTGCGTGATGATGCCCCCGAACAAGGGCCCGAGCACGGGTCCGAATAGAGAACCCGTCGTGATGACTGCGTTTGGTACACCGCGTTGGTGGACATCATAGAGGTCTGCTAGCATTCCGCCTGCGACGGAGAAGCATGCCGAGGCGCCGAAGCCTGAAATTGTGCGGAAGGCGAGGAGACATCCGATGTTGGGGGACAGGGCGCTGCCGACGTGGGTGAGGGTGAAGAAGATGTTGGCGTAGTAGAATACTGGGCGCCGACCGTAGAATTCGCTGAGAGGTGAAAGAAGAAGAGGTCCGACCTTTAAGAATGGCTGATAAGCACGTGCATTGTAATGTTTAAGTCGTGATTGTAGTTGTTTATACTCACAAGGTAGCCAAAGACGTAGATAGTTGTAACCATTGAAGATACTGTCGATGAATCATTGTGAAACTCAGAGTCAATGCTTGAAGCAGCTGGTGCGATGACTGAGGACGTCAAGAAACTATTAGGAGAATGGCATCAGGTGTTTGTTTTATACGCTTCAGCATCTAGGCGAGACTGCGAACCTGAGCACTATCATGCAGCTAAGCAGAGCCAGGATGGTAGATTTCCTCGTTGACGGGAAGTTTCTGCGTCACATCAGTATCATTGAATATCAGATCCAGACATAGAGTTTCCGACTTATTGTCATAAAGTTCTCACCTTGGGTTCTGGGTGTCATGCTGGTCATCCCATGCTACCACCCCCGTGTCAAGATCAGACACAGGATCGGACCCGGCAAGATCGTTGGGCGAATTGACGTCAACAGCACCCATTTTATAGATCAGGGGTAGAATGTACTTGAATAGTTGATAGGAAAGGCTCAAAGGGCAAGTTAATTGCTCATTCTCAAAATCTCCTTAAAATACTCGACTTCGTCAACACTTAGACTAGGTTCGCCCGATCGGCCGATCGGCCAAAATGGGGCACGCGGGGAAACCTCGGGAGGCGCACCGAACCGCAAACGCCATCATCATCTTTCCATTTAGCATGACTCTAGCTCATGATTCAATTTACCGAATTCATCTTACCGACTACAAGCTCTCTTCTCACAACTTCCTGGATCTCATTGGACCAGACCTGCGATGAGTGATCAAAGACGTCTGGGACCACGAGACCGTCCTTCTTGCAAGCCCTGTCGTGATCGCAAAGTCCGCTGCAATCGGGGCCTCCCTTGTTCGCAGTGCACTCGCTTACAGCTCTCATGTGTGTTCGAGGCCAGAACGAGAAGAGCCCCCGTAAATGCCCGATCAGTCAAGTCCTTTTCGCCATGCGATGCGAACGTACCATCGTTTTGCGAAACTCCTGTAGTTCATCAAGTAACTGAGTCATCGTCACAACCTCCTCCAGAGCAGACGATACAACCGACGAACCAGGAAGTTCTTGACCGACTTGCTCGAGTTGAAGGGCTCTTATCCAATCTTGTCTCCTCTCTTCGTAATGGAGCCCCGGTGCAAGATCCGTGTAGACAAAGCAAGCCTGGGTCGGACCCCGTTTCGGCTCCACCGATCCTGCCATCACAAGAAGTCCTTGTCGGAGACGGGGAGAGAGGAAACTTTGTAGATGATTCAGTATTTGTGGGCTTATTTCTTGGGGTAATGGCTCGAGCAACTTCTAGTCTTGAGAAAACATGTTGATATCTCCTAGGACCCGCCTCGACAGCGACCCATAGCCGGCACAAAGACTAGAGATCCCAGACCCAGCGCAACAACTCAACATATATCTCCCCACTATGGCATAGCTGCCACGGATGTCTTTGGATCTGACCCGGAGACCGTCTCAGTACCTCCTCACGTCCTTACCAGGCTATGGATCGTCTATCTACAAAACGTGGATCCCTTGATCAAAATACTCCACATACCCACGATCCAGCCAGTGATGCTTGGTGTCGCAGCCAAACCTCAAGGAGCAGACAACATCACACAGGCTCTTCTTTATACCACTGCCTTTGCGGCAACGACCAGTATGTCTAGCACCGAGGTTGCAACCCAACTGGGTATTGAAAGGCTGGTCCTCTTGCGCCACTTTATGCGGGAAATAGATGGCGCATTCACGAGGGCTCAGTTCTTACTTTATCCAAACGTGCAGGGGTTGAAGGCTCTGGCAATCTACTTGGTACGGCAATTTGGATTCCACTAATACATTACCCATTGCTGATCACGCATACACAGACTGCACTAAGAACCTTCGACACCGGCCGAACCATCTGGACGCTCACCGGCCTCGCTATCAGAATAGCAGAATCCCTCGGCGTACACGAAGACGGCTCCCGTCTCGGCCTGGGCCCCTTTGAGACGGAAATGCGTTGTCGTCTCTGGTGGCATCTCACCGCCCTAGACGCCACGGCGCCCGAAAGCCACGGATTCAACAACACAATGGCCGACCGCGGCAAAATCTTTCGCTTGCCGCTGAATGTGAATGATACCGAGCTATGGCCCCAGATGGACGAGGCCCCTGCCGGAAGAGACGAATGGACCGAGACGACCTTTTCCATCATGAACCTCGACCTCTGCCGCAACCTACGCCACGCCGTCTCCGCTGTCGGGGCGGCGGACGAGCGAACGAGGGAGGCCAAGATCCAGCAGACGGAGTCCTCCATGGCCCATCGCTGGCTCCGGTTCGCACCGAAGAATAGTGACCTACATTCTGCCGCGGAGTCTTTGCTTCGGATATCCGTAGCCAAAGCGCGCTTCATCTTGATGCTCCAAGCCTGGCTCTCGGCGCCAATGGAACAAGAACGCAGGTACCGGTACCTGCCCCATTCACTGTTAATCGCTGCCATCGAATTGCTCGAGCAAGGGTATCTGCTTCAATCAGGAAAGCTTTTCCCCGGCTACGCCTGGTTCTATCAGCAGCATCCGCAATTATACGCCCTGTTCCTCACGCTCCGCACGCTCGTCGATTCGCCTGAACGAGGGGAGGCAGAGCGCGCTTGGCTTGCAGTGGATAACTACATCGCCTGCCTCGCTGACTTTGAAGAAGCGAATGAGCGGAGGGGGAAGAAGAGTTGCGTGTGGGCGGCTATGGGGCCGTTGCGAGACCGGGCGAGAGAGTCGACTCGACAGCGCGAAACCGCCGAGGAGACGTCAATACTGGTAGCAGCGTCCCCAAAGATGCCATCTGGGGAGAATATTGGCACTGGACTATCACAACCGTGGAATGCAATCGCGCTTGAGCCGCTGGCGTTTGATAACATTCTTACATGGCATGATTTCTCAGATCTATTTGATGTCATTTGAGATCGAGGGATAGACAATCTGACGATTCCCTTGCCAGCTTTGCTAGGTACATTGGAATAGATTGCTCCTTGGACCTTATGCGGTTGAAAGCAAACGAGTCTAGAAATGAAACATGAAACGGAATTTCTTCCATCCAATTTTCTTCACCGATTCGAGTTTGCCAAGAAAGCCTAGAAGTAAATAGGCTGAGTTTCCTCGGTCAGAGAAGCAGGTCTAATTACTCAAGAGTAGGTGAGTTAAGGATTTTCTTCGGACCAAGGCGTAGATTCGAGTGACGATCAACCCGCGTCCTTGTCTCAGGGTTTAACTTCGTAAACCCCATTTAGGTAGGTAACATAGTAGAAAGCTTCCTGGCTCCAGGCTTCCGCTGAAGATCGGTCATGAATAACGGACCCAACGCTTCTCAAGCAGATTGTGCAGCTTGATGATGTTGACAGATACGTGTGTGTTTTATTAGTGGTCGGCATGATCTTGTTCATGATGTTGAACATTGGCTATTCACTCCGTGGCCAAGCCCGACTGGTGCTAAGCCTAAGTTTGGGAAAGGATACCGATAGGATGCGGATATCTTTCGCGAAACCTAGAATTCAAGCGTTGCGAGCCTACGATGTGGATTGTTGCCAAGTCATATAGTGCCTTTGACAAGGTTCCAATGATTCATGAAGCTCCACGAGCAATTGCCTTTCGAGCCTTTTGATTTGGTTGATTGATAGCTGCCTGGTCGCCTCCATCGCCCAAAGCTTCCCAATGCGGTTAGGAACTAGCGAAAGCACAGTAAGCTGTGCCTTGGTAGCACCTTGCCATGTCGCCAGCTGAGAGAGAGCTGCATGGGCACCAGGGCAAAATCGCTTGATCCAGGCAAATGATTGGGTGACAATTCTCCCATTACAGGATGCATGTTTATCGAAGGGGGGAAAGGAAAGCCGCTTAGCCCAACGCAATTAGTTTGAGATGTGGAACGCTGCACATATTCGTTAGTCGTCTTACACACCATCTTTCGTATTTCCAAGTAAAGAGAGCCGTACATCCTACTTGTGGAGAAAAATAAAACTTGGGTGGATCGGTGAAAACATGGTGGAGATCAACAATTTGAGTCCGAGGAGTTGGCGATGATGCCATACAAACATGCTGGGTAATAAGCGAACACACCTGTTGTTCGTTCTCATGGAATTATGTGCTAGGTCCTGCACTTGTTCTGCTTGCTGATGTTGTTGTGAAATAGGGCCTGAACGCTCATTGGTTACCAACATACTGTCCGGTGCATCGGTCTTTCGCCTATATATGGCTCTTATAGCGAAGATGTATGCAAGTACGAGCCTTCAACCGCATAGTATACCGGCCGTAAAATCACTGCCGCTGCATATCCCAGTGGCTTTCACTTGAACATGTGGCCTATCTCTAAGGGATTAACGATACAATGTCTATCATCGACGGGTGTCTCCGCTCTGCTGAAGCGGCGCCAACGACGATCATGGGCCGCATAAGCAGGTCGGCGTGGACAGCATGATCGTGACCAAGTCTAATTCATTGAAGTTTCTAACTAATAAATTTGCGATAGGACGAAAAGTACGAAGCGCCACTTGAGCCACTTTGCGCTGTGTTCGAGAATATCCAATTCAGGAATCCCTTTGTAACATGACTCTCATTGCCTGTTGCAAAATTCCTCCACTATTTGAGCATGTGTCGTTATCAATATTCTTTCCAGAAGATCTTCCTTCCCACGCGGAGGTGCCGGGATGACATGCACTCAGGAACCGGTTGGTCTACCAGTCCGAGACCGTCAGGCCGTCAGCAATTGGTAACCCGAAATGGAACATCTCACGACCCAATTTTGTCGGAAATTCCACGTTGGGCGCCACAGCATTCCCCGAAACGCAGGCACAGGGTCTCGCAAAGGTGAAGGAAGGAAAAAACGTCGTGCCACCCGATCATCCGTTCTGCACTTCTTTCGCACGTAATTAATGGGCGGCATGGGGGATCCGAAGAAACGCAGTCGTCCGCGTGGTCTGGACCTGCAGACATTCAGGTAGGACAAATGCAACAGTCTGCCCAACATCTGCGAGTACAAGCAGAAGAACGGTGTATATATCCCCAAGCATAGTCCACCTTTGTACGCAGTGCATGCCCTCTTGTTCGATATTACCAATCATTACCGTCAGAGAGGCGACGAATAATGAGAGGCTCATCCGAGCGCTGCTGCTCTCCTTCTGACATGGAACTCGGCGACGGGTCTTAGCTGCTTGGGCTAGCCGAACCCCCGGGTCCACGGTCGATGCAACCCTCCACTATCTGATATCTGGCACCCTAGAAGTGATACTAGTGGAGAAGGTTCTCATTAGGATCAGGATGCATACCAAAGAGCTGGTTGTCCAAAATCAGTTCGGACGATCGGATAATGATGGGATTATCTGGCAGGCGCTACCTACCACTCTTTTCCTCCTTCCATCCCATTAAGTAAGTAAGGGCCTGCCTGATTTTTATACACAAATTTCTGCCCCAGAGACACGCTGTACCTGGAGTATTCTCAAACATCTCCGGACAGACAAGCCCTACCGCACTTATTCCTCTTACTACCTACTAAGCCAATTCCTCTTTCCCCCTTGTATTGTAACCACTTACCCAACCCAATCGAGACTGGACTTCACCCCAAAACCAACATTCCGATATTGGGATATTGGAGGTGGCCAGCATGGAGAACATTCTCGACAGCCACCCCGAGTATGTATCGACTTCGCGGCTTGATGATCTGCGCGCTACTGAGTATGGCTACCTCGACGAGCAGGACCACGTCTACCTCGACTTCACAGGCGCAGGACTCGCCGCCCGATCCCAGATCCGAGCCCACGAGACTCGACTCCAGCAAACTCTTTGCGGCAACCCGCACTCTATCAATCCGACGAGTCAATCCGCTACTCACCTCGTCGAGCAGGCACGAGCCCGCGTCCTATCCTACCTCAATGCCTCCCAGGAAGAGTACACTGCAATTTTCACTCCAAACGCAACAGGCGCCGCGCGGCTCGTTGCGGAATCATACCCCTTCACGAGACGGACCAGACTGGTTCTCACGTCCGACAACCACAACTCCGTCAACGGCCTCCGAGAATTTGCACGCCGAAAACACACACGAACCACTTACGTTCCAGTCCGCGCCCCGGAGCTGAGGATAGACCCGTCTGACCTCATGTCAGCACTAAACCTTCGCAGAGGTGGCTTATTCGGCTCAGCTGCAGCTGCAGCTGCGAAACTAGCTCTGACCCCACGAACCACCAACGACGACGCGGTCAACACCAAATCCAAAAAGAGAGGTCTATTTGCGTACCCTGCCCAAATTAATTTCAGCGGCGTCCGTCATCCACTGTCATGGATCAGCGTCGCGCAGAAGCAGGGGTATGACGTGCTCCTCGATGCGGCGGCGTACCTGCCGACCTCCAGACTCGATTTGTCCGCAGGATCCGGCGTCCAACCGGAGTTTGTCATCTCGAGCTGGTACAAGCTATTTGGCTACCCGACCGGCGTTGGCTGTCTGATTGTGCGACGCGATGCTCTGGCGAAGCTTGCCACCTCACGACCTTGGTTTTCAGGTGGAACCATCACAGCGGCATCGGTTGGAATTCCCTGGCACGTCATGGCGCCGGATGAGGCTGCCTTTGAGGACGGAACGGTCAACTTCTTGTCAATACCGGATGTTACTGTTGGGCTGGACTGGTTGGAAGGCATTGGCATGCCGTTGATCGACACCAGGGTCAGGTGCCTCACCGGCTGGTGCCTCGATCGTTTACGGAATCTCGAACACAGTGACGGGTCGCCCATGGTCAGGATATACGGCCCGACGGATATGAAGCTGAGAGGTGGAACGATTTGCTTCAACTTTTTGGATATTGGCGGAAGGGTCGTCGACGAGAGACTGGTTGCTAAGGAAGCCTCTGTCGAAAACATATCACTACGAACGGGCTGCTTTTGTAACCCTGGTGCTGGAGAAGCTGCCTTTGGTCTGGACAAGAGGGCTTTGTTACCGCTCAAAGACATCCAGAGTGACTCTCTGGACGACTTCGTCAGGCTTTTGGCACCTGTGGGTGCCGTACGGATCTCGTTTGGGTTCATGACGACGACAAAGGACGTGGATCGCTTGCTGGACTTTGTAAAAAGGAGATACACCGACAGGCTGACAACAGCTAATGGCCTTCCGCCACACGAACACTGTTGAACATGATTATTGCCTCAATAAACCACCCTTTGTTGAATAACAAACTCACTTGTTCGCATTAAAATACACTGCCCGAGTGTATCTACCTTATTCTGGGGCTTATTTAGAAGTAGCCGTTATTAGTATAAGCAACAGCTACGAATTATAAATCAGAATATACTAAAAACGTAAGAGCTTTGTTACTAAAATAGAATTCCTTAATTATCATTTAGATAACTATATTCAATTTATGAATATATCTTTATAAAGGGTAAAGAAATATTTAATTTAGTGAGACTTTAAAAAGTATATAATAATTTATTAAACAAGTATTTTTTTTTATTAAATTTTAGTTTTATATTTTTAAGATTATATTGAAAATGAAGAGAGTAATATTTATAATAATACTAAAAAGAATTATGATATTTAATTCCGTCTTAAGAGGCTATTAATATAAACGATAATAACATAAAAACGAATATTGATAAAATATATACTAGAGATAGATAAGGGAAGATCAATTCTCTTAGATATCGGAAAATTAATAGAAAGTTGGGCTATAATGTTGTTCTGAGAAAAGATAAGGTAAGGACCTCGTTAAACCCTCACTACACCTAGGTTCGCCCCTCCCGCTGACTTTTATATTTAGCAACGAGAAAGGATATAGGTTACTGTTTAGGTAATACACTACTAAGAAAAGAAAATGCAAACGCCTCGCGACCTGACAGCGTACAACGTCGTTGGAGATGGAAAGGGAAGCCCGAGGAGTTTAAAGTAGGCAGGGATTTGAAATCGGGGACGCTGAACTTCGTAGGCAACTTGTCACTAATGCCCTCGTCTCAATCTCAGCCATAAAAATACAACAGTCCCGAAAAGCACCAGCAACAGCCCGGGGGTTGTGTACAGAGAACCTTGATTCAGTGGGCTCTCGACCGCATTAGGTCTGTAAATGACCTTCTCCGTCAGGCGGTGAGCTGCTTGCGGGTCGTGAGCAGGGAGCAGCACAACGTTTTCGCTCCTAGCGAACTCTTTGATTTTCCTGAGAGAATCGACTGCTAGCGCCGGATTGCTGTTGACACCATCCGTAAGCTCCTGATCGAGTAGGTCCTGATCATATGTAGCATCCCCAAGTAGGAGATACGAAACATCATCAGCACGAACAATGACCGAAAGATGTCCTGGCACATGGCCGGGTGTGTCGACAGCCACGATCTTTCAATCTTCAGTGATGGGATAGCTCTGGTTCCACGGACCAATGGGGCCACCGGTTGGTTGAAGCATGGAAGGTTTGAAAGATGCTGGCCATTGGTTCGGAACGGCTCCTTCCATTGTAGCATGAAATGGCGTCTTGTACGCCTGCCAATGTTCTTCGGTGATCCAGACCGGTGCTCCGACGAGGTCGGGCAGCCCGTCACCATGATCATGATGAAGATGGGATAAAACGACTGCCTTAAGGTCACCTGGAGTAAGGTTCTCTTGCTCGAGTCGGGAGCCAATGCCCTCATCTTTTCCTACATCGATATCGACGGCAAGATGGAAGAAGGGCATCCAGAGCGGGAAATAACCGGGCTCCATACTGTGTGGCGACTCGCCGGAGTCGAACAGAATGGGCCCCTCTGGATGATCGATCAAGTACGTGTTAATAGGCAACGGATCTGTCCAGGATGTGTCCAGCAAGACTGACAGGCGGCGCAGGAGTACAGCTTTATTGGCAGGCTGATGACGGTGGGAGGGGCGGATTCTTATCGACCCTGTCTGGAGAATCTTGATGCTGATGGCCATTTTGAAGTTGCGATGGAAAGGTATGAAGAAGTGCAGACGAGTTCACAGGACTTGGTTCATACGGAAAAGAGACTGAATGGTGTTGATGTCGATGGATAGTATTTATTTGAGTCCGCGGGATATTGACTTTGGGCGTCTGAATGCAGCCACGTACTTTGTACCCCTGGGCACGATGAAGACATTCAATGTGTCATGGACCAATCGCCTTAGACGCTCTAGCAGCACGGCGATTGACGAACGCCGTTTTCCGTGATCGGAGGTCCTAGCCACCGACGTCCGACTTCTGGTGATTTACAGAGCATCATGTGTTTAGGCATCGCAGACGGACGCGCCAGTACGGCTCCAGGCTCATCCGATGCCCGGCTTTCGTCTTGTGAAAGCCTGCCCTTTTCAACCCCGTCGTAAATGCTTGGCCAAGATCTCCCGGTCGCCGACGGAAACCCACGACAGGGACGCTTCCATCAAGCAGTGCGTGTGAAGAATGTCGCTTGGAGAGCACGCCCCTTATGCGAATGAGAAGGACTGAAAGGTGGAAGAAGCGATAGCTACTCGAATCGCGTAACGCGCACGGGGTTTAAGGGAGAACGAAGGCGCCTCTTGTTCCACAAGTAGTGCAAGGATAGCCCGAGTTTCCATCTAATCATTGCCGAATTTCGCAGAAAAATAAAGGTATTGAACATAGTCCATAGACAGACGCGGAAGTAAAAGTATTGACTGGTGTATTACTAGCAGTTTGATCTTGTGGAGTCTCGGGTCTCGCTTGGGTTGGCTGATCTCTTGACTAGTTTCTCGTGACGCATTTGAAGTAAGCAGCAGGCGTTATTCAATACTCGAATAGCCCTTTATATCAGTCCCTGAGGAAGAGCTAGCTGAATACTATATAGGACGCAGCTCGATTAGTTATAACATTTTCCGTCGTTACGAGTTTCAATACTGATTTGCTATACGAGGCTTCTTGGGGCGCAAATCTGCTCCATGTTATAAAGAAGATAGAAGCTACGTGGGTAACTTCGATTTTATGTTGTTTATTCCATGAGATTGAACCAGTAGGTACTTAAGTAGCCTATACATAGTTCACAATTCGCGATAACAGAGCGAAATGTACATTACTTGACGCGGCTAAGTAAAGCTGCAGCTTCTTCATCATTGGTATCCGTCGAGCTACGCTAAAGAATCTGCTCTAGTCCTTGGACTTGGGCTTCAATCCTCCGGCAGGCACCCTTCCTCTAACAGCAAAGCTTTGGAACTCACAACCCTTCTCTGACAGCTCCTGACGAACTCTGGCATCGAGCGTGTCGAGTTGTTCGGGCGAGAACCCCTGAAGCTCTGGCAGGGCTGAGCCTGACGTTAGCCTAAGCAAAGAAAACGGGCGTGCGATTGGGAACTTACTCCGGGCCATAGCCACGATCATAGGACCAGCGCCAGCAGCGCCATTGATGCTAGCTTCTTTGAGCTCAGGCTTCGCCTTAGCACCAACCTTACATGCCAAGACATCGACCTGAACGTTCTCGAGACCGGCCGCTTCCATCCAGTCCTTCAAATTGGGACCAAAGTTCCCGCCCATCTTCTTGATGATCCAAATCTGCTCCAGCAGATGGAAGAACTCGCGAGCGACTGTGCCTTCGCCCAACAGACTCTGGTCACAGTCAAGCTCGACAAGCTCAACCCAACCCCCCGGCTTAGCCAACGCGCAGAGATTGGCAACAGCCTGCTCGAGAGCGAAGTTGCCGCAAAAGCCCAGCACCTGGCGCTGGTGGACAACATCAAATGATTCTTGCCACTCGACAGGCCAGGCCTCGGTGATAGACTGTTTATAGAACTCGATGCCATCGGGTCGAGGATTGGGGAAAAGTGCTTCAACTAGGTCAGTGCCAATGAAGGTTTGCTGTTCAGCGGCAGGTCCCGCTTGCTTCCGAAGGTCCTGCAGCCAGATGCCTAATCCGATGGTCAGCCATAACATGCACAGCTGCATGTGGAAAAACTCATACCATCTGCCGTTGCGGAGTCCAAGACCCTGAGACCGGGCTTCTTCCAATCGATTGGAATGAAGGACAGCTTTCCACCGGCAGCATCTGTGTAGACGAGGTGGTTATCAGTCAAGCGGGAGATTTCTTCTTCCAGGCCACGTTTTTTAGCATCTGCCATGAGTTCGTCCATGCCAGTGCCGTTGGCGATGCCGGCATCAAGCTCGGCTTGCGGAGGGGCAGCGGTGTTTGTAGTAGCCATGTTGGTCGACGAAGCTTAGAATGAACTTGGGTTTTCAAAACGAGTTGTAAAGAGGAAGTGAGAATGTGGTGCGCAGCTGGAAGATGAACTCACAATCTTTTCTGTGATGTATTGAGGCCATTACTTAATTATGTTTATTTCAATCATGTTTATTTCGTCATGTCCCGTTGTCTAATCTTGGCGATTACAAAAGCTCTAAGAGTTTGTATCTCAGACAGGCTAATCCTCAAGTCCCTATTCCATTTCTTGCCAAGTCTAGTAAACATCAGGCAGCAGGCAACGTTCCGGTAAGCCACGGAGGATTCGCCAAGGTGAGACATTAGGGCGTAACGATGTCGAAGTGGAATTATGCTGGTGTGAACTTACGGATAGTTGCATAAATGACGTTGAGGGACTTTGGAGATACCCCTTGACACTTCGCCCCGTCAATGGGATAGCTCTCATCAACCCCCGCCACCACCCCTCTCTTATTCCCCGGTCCCGAAGGATCTAACTAGTCACTTGCAGGCCATCCTTTGCCGCTCGGCATGAAGGATGGAATATCCCAGTCTGTAGATAGTACGACACACCCCTCCCAATATTGGTCTTCCTCATGGGGGCTTCGTAAGGAGTGGTGCGGGAACTTTTGATGACAGTCACCCTTTGTATCCATGGGTATCATCTCTCATGCAATCATCTGACGATATTTTCTCAGACATTGCTCCCTAGTCTTCCGTGCGAATTAGGTCATGGAACGTCTATGACTGAATCAAGGCGAATATTACGCCGAAAGCTTAAGCTCGGCGACCGCTGGCCCGACTCATTGCCTTGTAGAATCTATTCTTGATTCCTTGGTTTAGCGGCCGTATTCTTTCATGAATCTGAGTTGCGGTGGCATTATCCTTGAGTTTCCAGTCATTCTGAGCATTTTTGGTGCCCCAAAACACTTTTTGCACTCTGCGGTGAACAGCTTCCATGATGGACTTCACTTGGGATTCACTGAGCACATCCAAAGCTTTGGTGTTACTTCTACTGCACTATTCTATCATTGTGGTGGCCTACCGCTTATTTTTTTCACCGCTGAGAAACATCCCCGGCCCGAAACTTGCCGCAATAACATTTTTGTACGAATTCTACTACGATGCCATCTGTCGTGGGCGCTTTCTGTGGAAAATCCAGGACTTGCATGCCAAGTATGGTCCCATAGTCAGGATCAACCCTCGCGAAGTTCATATCAACGACATCATATTTTACGACGAGATCTACGCCAGTGGACCACATCGACCTCGGAATAAGATTCGGTTCATGGCCACCCAGGATGAGAGCATGTTTGACACCTATAGCGCCGAAAGACATCGGATTCGCAGATCAGCGCTGTCTGGATCATTCTCTAAGCAGTCAATCCGTGCTCTGGAACCTCTCATCGTTCAGACTATCAATCAATTGGCTGGTCGAATGAGTGGCCTTGCTGATTCTGGGGCGGTCATGGACTTCAAAGAGCTCTATAGTGGCCTCACCATGGACGTCATCGGCCAGTACTGTTTCGGCGAGAGCATGGACAACCTCAAACAAGACAAGTTCGGCAAAGAGTTTCTTGACTTTTTCCATGAGATGCCGCAAGGTCACCCCATTGGCCGCATGTTTCCTTGGCTCTTCGACTTGATCCAGAAAATTCCCATCAGTGTCCTAGCAAAGATCGATCCTAAGCTTCAGCCTCTTGCAGACTATGACAAGAAGATCTCTGGGCAGATCACGGAGGTCCTTGCCAAAGACAAGCCCGATATGATACGAACAGTTTTCCATGAGATGAGAGACAGCAAACAACTGCCGGAGTCTGACAAGACTCTCGAGCGCTTTAAAGCCGAAGCGGCGATCTTTTTAGGTGCCGGCACGGAAACCACTGCCGCGGCCTTGACGGTCTTGAGCTATTATCTCACGGAGAACCCGGCTATGCTTAAGGCCCTCCGAGCTGAGCTCAAGTCTGTGAGCCCACCTTTCACTGTGGCAAAATTGGAGCCTCTCCCATATCTGGTCAGTTGTCATGTTCCATAATAGCGAGTATTTAAGTCGCTTCTTCGCTAACATGAAAGCCCAGACTGGTGTCATACAAGAGGGCATAAGACTGTCTTATGGAGTACCGGGTCGTCTTCCGCGGTATGCTCCTACCGAAGACCTAATGTACTCTGGCTACAGGCTACCGCGAGGTGTAAGTACAACACAGTCCAAACTTACTCGGTCTTATACTTACCAATCTTCGTAGACCGTTATGAGCTCTTCCTCATACCTTCTTCATACGAACAAAGCGCACTGGAACAACGCAGACCAATTCAACCCCCAACGTTGGATCGATGATAAAACGAGGCTCATGCGCAATTTCGTGCCTTTTGCGCGAGGCAGCCGGCAATGTATTGGTGTGAACCTTGCCTATGCCGAGCTGTATCTCACTGTTGCCACGGTATTCTCTAGGTTTGACTTCGAACTTTATCAGACTACACGGCGTGACGTTGAGCTTGCGCATGATTTCTTTGTCGGAATGCCTCCGCTAGATTCGGAAGGGATAAGGGCTCGCGTCTTCGAGCAATTGTAATTGAACGGAAGGAAACACTCGGAAGTTCGCTTACAAGATACCGTAGTAATTCAAAGTCCGTGATAAAGTTTTTCGGTATCCCTAACCATCCAGTTACAGAGTTGTCAACGCATTGCTATACTACAAATGCAATAGCTAATTCCCTATAAAAAGGATGGAAAAGCCCTGCAGATTAACTGAACGCATACCGATAATGTGTTGATCACATCTTGTGTACCTTTGGGGCCTTTACAATTCAAGACTCAGTGAGGTCATGGCATTCTACTCAAGCTTGGTTCATGCTGTGATGTGGCAAAGCTATTCGATTGCTATGGATGACTCGAAGACCCCATCAATTTCAACGTTGGCACTACATGTATTCTGGAAATAAATTGGCATGGAACCAGGATCACAATATTGAACTCGCTTCTTAATGCGTCTTGGCCCGTTTGATGACTGCCATTAGAGGCGGCTTCGACCGTGTGCTATAAGTCAGTTGGCGATCCAGCCAATTCTCAGACGCAGCGTCCAAGGCTACGTCATAGTTGAACAGCAGTTTACACAGGGTCATGCGTAGAACATAAAAGCTCAACCTATAGAGTGTCAGTATAATCCAACCAGACCTTGCAACGGGGGCGGTAAGACTAACTCTTGGCCGAAGCACGACTGGGGTCCAACTGAGAAGGGGTGCACGCTTCCTTTCTTATCGCCTAGACAGTCTTTTGGTCGTCCTCGATCATCCGGGAGCCATCGATCAGGAACGAATTCCTCAGGTCTGGCAAAGTTGCGCTCCACTGAGTAGGTGACCTGATGCAGCATCATGACAACAGTATTCCCAGGTACAAACTTGCCCGCAATCTGAGCTCCCGATAAAGGAACGCAGCGATCTGTGCCAGTTGCCGCTGGCGAGTAGCACCGAATTGACTCTTGCAGACACGCCTCTAGGTAAGGCAGATCCTTTTGAGAACTGCTGAGTCTGTCCATGGTGATATCCGCCTCGGTTTTGAACACAGTTCTGACCTCCTCAAGCAAGCACTCCTTGATAGCGCGGTTTTCCGCACGCGAGACAAAATAGACGAATCCCGTGAGTACAGTCGGCATGGCCTCGCAACCACCAAGCATCAGGAATGGAGCAAATTCCCTCAGCAGTTCTAGGGGCATCGTTCCTTGTCGTCCGCCGGTTTCGGACTCTCCATCCAAGACCATCTGTAGCATGTCATGCCTCGCTGTTGATAGGGCGACACGGCGATCAAAGCGTTCAAAGATTGGAGCCATGAAAGATTCACGCTCGCCGCTTCCCCATTTGTGAACGGCAAAAAGTAGAATCTTGTGAAGAAACGGGAACCGGTTCAAGACGGCTAGGATTGTGACACCCTTGGCAAACCGGTCGAAAGAATGCACCCAAGGTACGAACTTTGGGTCTGAGAAGAGACGGAGAGACTCGCCGAGAAACAAATCCGCTATGAGGTCGCAAATCATAAAGCTGTTCATGTCGCGCATGTCGATAGCGGCACCATTGGCGGACTCCATAAAGGAAAGGTACTCGTTGATGTGGCCATTGATCATGCCCTCGATCTTCTTGACGTTATCGCGCTTTAGAGCCGGCACCATTGCCTTGCGCATGAGACTGTGCGTCTGTTGAGATCGTGGCTTCGCGGGGTCGGGATTGACAAGGTCACCTCCCACGAGGGCTGCGAGACGAGGGTCTTTGGCCATGCCATCTTTGGCTGCTTTGGTGGCGCCGCAGATGTCGAACCAAGCACGCTCGTCTGTGAAAGTGAGGGCGTCGGGGGCGATACGGACGACACCGCCGTATTGGTTGTGGAGTTTAATCAGCCATGGAAGCTGGCGTCCTCTAACTGTGGCAATGAGATGGGGAATCCGAGAGACTGCGCAAAGTTTCGGACCAGGGAATGAAGATAACGGCGAGAAGTAGAGCTCTTTGACGATGGAGATGATGTACGCTCCGGTGCAAATGACAGCGACTGTAAATGTGAGTTGCGATGTTGCAGTGAGAGCTTGCCAATTGGTAGTAATGTGGTCCCAAGTTACGCCAGGAGTAACTTGAGTGTGGTTGACGTAGGTTTGGGAAGACATTTTGGTTCCAAATGAATTCTGGTGAACAAATGAATTCTGGTGATACAGTCTGATGCGGTCTTTGCAGCGCTTCAATTGTCATCGAAGAATTCCTATAATGGCATGGACAATGGTCCAAGTTTCAGAGATTGAAATTCTTTTACTAGCACCATCAGACACACATACGTAATACAGGATCATGTCCGAGAAGCAATTGCTGACTGCTGGGTTTCCAAATGCAAATGTGAAGCCAGTTGTTTGCTTCATCCACATGAAAGAACCTATCTGATGACGAATCCTGACTCGGGTCACAACCATCAGATCCTGGTTTTCAAGGGGAGTGATCATAGCAATGCAAACATATCGTGCACTGAACCCATGAAAATGGCACGCTTCTGCCTACGAATAACCCGCATTTTCCGATGATCAACATATCGAATCATTACTTTAAGCGATGGAGCACAGGGTGTCTTGGCATGTCTACAAGGTATAGCTAATTCCAGAAAGCATTTGTCTACTTCAAATTGCCGGTGAATCCTTTGCGACGTCCACTAATACGCAATTCTCCCAAAGCAGGTATTCTTTTCGATCTTACCCTAAACAGACTCGGGAAGAACTGGAAGCATTGGTTACCCCTGTTACATCAATTTGGACTGGTCTTCCAGGGCGGTCTCTTGAATCCTTCGGACATGTGGGGTGCACAACGCTTCTCCTTCGCACCGTCCCGCTCGCGCTTACGAATTTCGCACGACCCAACGTGTCTATCCGGTACTCATCCAATCAAGCTGACAATATGTCAACCTGACAGCCACCCGAATGTGTGGTCTGACAAGGGACTGAGCGGGGAAATGCAGGTAGTGAAGACTAAAGTTCCAGCAGCAGCCTTATCTTTAGTTCATCTAGTATGGTCTCATCCGCACGTACGGGACTTTGGGTTTGCTCCCTGGCGCTGTGTAGATGCATCTAGCCCTGATCGACACCACACCCACAGGGGTCACATCCTGATTGCCTAGTTGCCGTTGGAAGTTTGTGCGTACTGCGCTTCCGAGCAAGGCATCAAGTTTCGGCAATTCATAGACCAATACTGTTGGAGTTTTACGAGATTTGTCTCATCCTTGGCGTGAATGTTCAAACTTCACCCAAGGATGAGAATCCTTGCACATGCATGTCTCAATGGAAAGCTGTTGAAAACTTGTGGAACACAATCTACATATTATAATGAGGTAAGACTGATACGATCGAAGCATGTCTCGGCGGCTGTTCCGACATTGTGGCTGGTCATGTTTCATGTCAGCCTATTTAGGCATGAACTACGTCTGAACTTTAATGTACAGTATCTACGTTAGAAAGGATGGTAATCGTTTTAAATGCATATCTAGACGACATAAATGAATGGCTTCAAGCGTAGTGTGAGTTTGTTTCTGGGTATACTACAACCAGCTTTCATGACAGTGGATGGTCCCATCGATACACCCCAACTGCATCCTTTCCAACCCCTTATTCTTACATGTAGTTTCTGACGAAATGCCTTCGTTACTTTCCGTCCTCGAACATAACGCCTCATTGTCAGCAAGGAAAGCAGGGTTCGTAGCCGTGTTTGCCGGAGCCACCAGTGGCATTGGCCTCGCTACCCTCAAAGTTCTCACCGTCAGTCTTGTGTCACCGCGCTTCTACGTAATCGGTCGATCGAAAGCCAGTTTTGCCCTTCACATCGCCGCCTTGCGACGGAGTAACCCCTCAGTCAGCATCCATTTCATTGAGACCGAGATAGCGCTCCTCCGGAATGTCATTGCCGTCTGTGAGAACATCATACGACGTGAGCCCCATGTAGACTTGCTTTACATGAGTCCAGGATCGTTGGCCTTTGGGGGACCACATTGTGAGTTTATTCAGAATGTCAATTTTCAGCTTTGTTGCCTGATTTCCATCTTCACGCCCCTTCCCTGTTCTGTGGGAGGCTAGTGGCTTCGTACTGCAACATCATCCCGGGCTGTTCGTAAGAGTCTATCTGACCATCGGGAACCTAGATACAGAAGAGCGCCTTGACATTTGCTTCGCTCTGTCCCACTACATCCGCATCCGATTGATCCAGGGACTCATGTCTAGCCTCTTGAGAGCCAACGAACCCCGCATTGTCTCTGTCTTGGCCGGTGGGCACGAAAAGCCACTCTTCACTGAAGGAGGCGACTTGGGACTTCGGCTGGAGGGGAATTACACCGCGCCAAGAGCTGTTGACCAAGTCACCACTATTCACAGCCTTGCTCTCATGTTTCTCACCAAGGCCCATCCTAGGATTTCGTTCCTTCACGTCTATCCTGGTTGGGTTTCTACGAGCTTCCTATCTAATCTCTTGGGTAGTGGAGGTGTCCTTGGCAGAATGGTTGAGGCGGTAGTTGGTCCCCTTTATCAAATGGTTGCTATGAGTGAAGACGAGTGTGGGCAAAGACAGGCTTTCAACGCGACCAGCGAGCGATATCCCAGCCGTGACATGATTTTGCGTGCCAAGATCAATGTTAATGATCAAGCTTTATGTCATGGACCGTGTAGTGGCTTTTATCTGGTGCTGGCAGACGGGAGCACATCTTCTCGCAATGAGGTTCTGGAGACTTTAACGTGCGATGATGGTTGGATGCAGAAAGTCATGGATTACACTGAAAATGTTGTCATGGAAGCAGGAGGTAGATAGAGCGAATTCGAGATCTAGTATTGGTAGAAACTGGGCCTATGTATCAAATTTTCGACTGATCTGGAAGTCGCGAGATCGCTTCAAGTTGCTTTTTGTTCCAGCACGTAACTTGAAATCTATCGCGGGGTGACTGCAACCTTGACGCCGTGCAGGCTGCTTGGCCCAACCCTCATAACAGGAACATAAGGTCGATCATCTCTAGCTTCGAGGTTTTTGAATCTCTGGCAAAAGCGTGTCAGAACATACGCGGTCTCCGTAGCTACGAGGATATGAGCTGGACAGATGCGTGGCCCGCCGCCAAAGGGCACGAAATGCCACAATGGCCTGACGTTTTTCCAGCGCTCGGGGCGAAACTCGGCCGCATCTGGGCCCCAATAGTCAGGATCCAGGTGCATGAGATAGCGATTGCTGTGGACAATATCGCCTTTGGCACAAAAAATGGGCTGTTTGCCGTCCGGGCCACCACCCCGTGGAAGGGTGGTATCATGAGCGGCAACGCGAATCATCTGAATGCCGTTGGGCATGACTCGATGCACTACGGCGACGTCGTTAGTAAGATGTGGTCTACAACTCTTCGGAGCAGATTGCTAACCTTCGTTGATAACCCAGTTCATATACTGCATCCCCCGGAGTTTAGAAAAAGTGATTTCCTCGCTTTCGTCAAACGTATCCTTAACCTCTCTCTGCAGTCGCTTCCAGACTTCAGAATGACGAGCAAGAGCAAATATGGCGTTGGAAATGTGGATGCTAGTCGTCTCATTGCTGGGAACCCAGACGGCGGTGATTTGATCTCGTAGGAGTATCTTGTCCTCTATCTGGTGCGCCATGTCCCATAGTAAATCCGTGCGTTCCGGTTTGTCGGCAAACTTGTCAGGGAACTCTTTCCGCTGCTTGAGTTCATCGAAGGCCTCGTCGATGTATTCGTTCATGAACTTGTGCACGAGACGAATGCTCTCGTACCAGTTTGGATCCCGGTGAAGGAACATGAACTTCCCCATGGTCAGTCGTACGCGAGCGCCACGCATAATGTCGACCATGGCGAGCATGACGTCTTCTCTTTCGGGATTTTGAAGACTGTCACGACTACGGCCGAAAAGGAACTCTGTGGAGGTGTCTAAAAACTGCAAAAGAAGACAGAATCATGATGAGCTGGGTGTTTTTCAAGCAAGCTGGAGAAGGCACGACTAACCCATCTTCTGATCAAGACTTGGAAGTCAAAAGTGTTCCCATTCGTGGGTATCAGATCCAGCATTCGGTCAGTGAATGGCTGAAGTCTGGCAACGTTGGCAAAAGCTTGTCTCTCAAAGTATGGCTTGATAACGCCCCGACTGTAGTGCCAAAACTGGCCATCCGAAGTGCTTACGCCCTTTCCAGTGAACGGAGTTGCGACGCCGTTGTCGACTCGTATGGGCTCAAGTACAAATTCTTCCCACTGGCTAGTGCTCATGGCCTTCATATTTTCCATTTCGGAAGAGTAGACCATGCGCATGCCGAGGAATCGCGCCTTGAAGGTTTTTGTACCCTGAGCAGCCCAAGTCTCCTCCATCCAGGACAGCCATCTATGCTCCTTGAAAGCACGGCTCATGGACATCACAAAGTCCATGCCCCAAACAGGGTCCCAGTGGGAGTAGGTCTTGATCTCGCCACATTTGAAAGCCTTAGTCTTTCGAGAGTAATTGATATTGTCCCATATCTTGTTGAGAAAATAGAGAATAATAAAAGCGTATAAGGCTGTCAACGAGACGTTGAATAGGTGCAACATCTTGACCCAGTGAGGATGGTGGTAGCGGTACTGTAATTGCAAAAGCTGTGAAGGACATTGGACCAGAGGTTGTGTGAAGCAGTCAAAGGTAGATGTTGGAGTTGTCGACAAACAAGATTGAGTGCGGGGTGAATAGGTGCGAGTTTACTCTGCGATCGGAGCGCAGGGCGTGGAAGTAGGGCTGTTAATGGTGTATCTGCATGAAAGTTAATTGTGTAAGTCGAGTGTGAGAGCTTCTATTCCAGGGACTTGCTGATCTAGATCTACCTTGTAAGTCACCTTCGGGGACGTAAATACGCGACCTAGGCTCTTCACGGACAGGGGTCGCATTCCCAAAGGATGGTAAATCGGCTGTCATGGCACCTTGATTTACACTAGAAAGCTCTGGCCATGGATGATTTCGGCTATCAGACATAGCCTTCATTGCAAGATAGTACGATGGTACGATGGAGAGAAGAATCGGCTGCCCTATTCAGGGATGAAGCAATGCCTGCATGCTCTGTACAGTCCTTCAGGACACGGCGCGAAGCTACCGTCAGCGACTCAGTCTTGTGGGCCTAACCTGAAGAACTTTGGAGATACCTGACGAGAAGGATCTGTATCCAAGGAAACACCAGGATGGATCGCCGATGACGTGGAACCTTGGCTACTAGCCGAGACGAAAAGTCTCTGGAAAGGTGGAAGACATCAACAGCAGGTCTCGGCGAAGGAGTCGGATAAGCGCTTAACCCAGCTTGGACTTCGTACACTGCTAATTGCATATGGAATTATCCCGCTCGGAGGACTCCCTGTGGAGTAGATCGCGGCAATTGCTCGGCTCGAGTTGGGTGAGTGGAGACAGTGGCGCGCTTCAATTGAACTACACGCCTCAACATCCACACCACAACCCATCATCGCCTTTCCTCATCACGACACCCCCTCGTACCATGCTAGCCAGGATGTCATCCAAAGCTTGTTGGCACCATTCTAGGGAGACCGCTTTCATTTCATGTCTTATTACCTGAGAAACAATCGGCACTTGATAGTGCTTATGGAAGTCTTTCAATTGCTACAAACCCACAGCTAACTCGGTAAAGATTCTTGTTTCCCGGTCCCGAGAAGATGGCACACCTCTGTCGATCATGCGACTGCTACGGGCGTGGCTACGCGGTACACCAACTTCTTTCCACCTGCTTTCCCCAGCTTGACCCTCTCGGCTCCTTTCGCAACCCCTGCAAGTCCCTCGTCGCTCACTTCGATTGGGTGCGTCGTGATATCACCCGCATCCAACACCCGTTGAGTGATCGGCCCCCAAAGCTCCCCGAATGCCTTGTCCTTTGGCTTAGCATCGCGTCGATATGGCTTTTTCCAGTTGATCGGCTTGCCGAGAACCGTCCAGGAGATGATCCAGTCAGGACGCACGTTGCGACGCGTGTGCCCACGGATGGGAAACTGGTCGAGGCCCACATATCGGCCACCTTCGCTTCCGATGGCCCCGTAGCAGATCTTCATGCTCCCGCTGTCAGTGATGCAGTCAAGCACGTACATCAGACGGTCGTTCGTGAAAGCGCGTATGTCGGAAGCGCAGGAAGGCGAATGGTAGTCCCATACTTGTGCGGCACCGAGCAACTTCACCCGCTCAAAGTTGTGTGGCGAGCAGGTCGTGATAGGGATCATGCCTGAACTGCGGTCTATGTCAGCCTCTGACTTGGCCGTGTCAATCTCATGAATTGCTTAAGTATACTCACAGCTTCGCGGCTTGAATGGCCAACGTGCCCGTCGCGGTTCCGCCACCGTAAATAAGTACATACTGAGGCTCGCCGTCACCAGAGGCTTTGTTGGCGTGCGGCAATGGGAGTTTCATGACGTGGTATAGAGAAAGACCGATGGTGAGCATACCGCACCCCAGTGTGGCAGCTTCTTCAAAGCCCATCGAAGAAGGGATATCGAACAATAAAGCTTCTGGGACGCTCACATACTCGGCAAATCCACCGTTGTGAGGGTCGTCAGCGCTGTTGCCCGGGGATGCGCCTGCAACTCGATCACCAGGCTTGAAGTGCTTCTTGCACTCTGTCCCGACAGAAACGACCTGCCCAGAAAAGTCACAGCCCCAAGTTGAGCCTGGGGATGGTGACATATCCAGTGATTTCCAGTCAAACGGGTTGATGCCAATGCAGACGACCTTCACCAAGACCTCATCAATCTTTGGCTGAGGCACAGGACAGGCATCTTGCAGTTCGACACTCCCTGCCCCTTGGACTTTCAGCGCCTTTTGCGTAGCTGGCGGCATGTTGCCGTTGTTCAATTTCTGTATCGCCATTGCGGAGCTCGACTGAGAGGAAAAATACGGAGATGGTTGAGAATGAAGTGGTAGAGGTAATGTGGTCCACGGTAAAAAAGATGATGGGATTGCGAAGTTGAAGACTAGAAGGGATGCTTGTAGGTCTGAGAAGAGGTCTGTAAAAGCTGCCCAAAGAGCAGATATTCATGGAACGCCTCCTCTGGTGAGATCAGCTCTTTCCGCCCTTCTCTCAAGTCCCAAGTGCCTGCAGGGTTTCTCGATGAGAGGCGCAAACACCCTGGCGAAGCACTATACTAGGCTCCATCGTTGCCTTCGACGGAGTCGTATGCCCGTGCATTGCGCCATATCTTGTCAGAACTTTTGGTACGCCGGTGTCTCCTTATGACTCGACCTATGCTCAGCCCTTCCGCCGAGGCGGATGGAACAAACGGGGGGTCATCCCGCGCCACTCCTGATGCTTGGTGCAGCGAGTCAAGCAATCACCTCGAGCAAACCTCACGGGTTGTCAATCGTACAAATCTACTGTGTTTCAGGCTTTGACGCTTGCTTGCTGACCTGACTAGGTACTAACCTCGCTCACACATCATATGCACACGCCCCAATTTGTCTTATCCTGGACTTTTGAGGCGAGGTCGGAAATGTTCGGTCCCATACCGGGGCAGGATTGTATACCTGTTGGTATCATTCAATTCTCCCGGTTACAACTCCGCGCTTGCCAATCTTTCCTATGCACATGCAAGATTGTCACCCCATGTACACCAAAGTACCATTGAATAGCACTGCAAGGGCTGTGAACATCGACCATGTCCCACGTCTCATCTCGCTCCACTGGGTATCCACTCCGGCCTCCATCAGATCGATTATTCTCTTTTCAGCAGACCAGACGTGGAAGGAACTTTCGGGCATAGGCTTGCTCTACGCCTCATGGATCACGACCTGCCCGGGGGGCAAGAGAATTGCCTCAGTATGTATACCTTGAGTGCCAGGCAACACACCAATCGAATACTACATGAAGCAATATGTTTGCATACATCTAACTCTTTGGAAACCCAACTTGGACTACCTAACTCGCTTGTAAGATTGAAATTGTCGGGTGCCTTCACGAAGACTCTCTTCTCTCCAGTTATTCTCATATCAGATGACAGCGACGTCTTTTCTCTCTTCTTGACACCTCCATTCAACACCCCCAAGGCATCCACCGCTCTCAACAGCACATTGGGTGTAGTTCTTTTAGCGCCTCTAGCTAGCTTTCTATCACCAAAAGCTACCAGGCTTTGTCACCATGCCTACACAACAAGAGCCCATAGCCATCATCGGCTCTGCATGCCGTTTCCCCGGCGGCGCATCATCCCCTACAAAGCTTTGGGAGCTGTTGAAAGAACCCAAGGATGTGTTACGCGACTTCGCCAGAGATCGACTGAATCTTGAGGCATTTCATCACTCCGATGGCGAGCATCATGGCGCCACCGATGTCTGCAGCAAGGGATATATTCTCGAGGAGGATAGCCGGCTGTTTGATGCCTCTTTCTTCAATATCAACCCAGCTGAGGCTGATGCCATGGACCCTCAGCAACGTCTCACACTCGAGACGGTATATGAATCACTCGAGTCTGCAGGCTACACACTCGACCAAATTCAAGGATCCTTGACGTCCGTGTTTCTCGGTGTAATGACCGGAGATTATCATGACATTCAACAAAGAGACCCAGAGACCATCAACCGATACCACGCCACCGGCACGTCCAAGAGCATCCTTTCGAATCGCGTGTCCTACTACTTCGACTTAAGAGGCCCTTCCATAACGATGGATACAGCCTGCTCTTCATCCCTCGCTGCCCTTCACCTCGCCGTTCAATCTCTTCGTAACGGCGAGTCCTCCACGGCTATTGCCATCGGAGTCAACTTGATCTTTGACGCTGCCGGCTATGTCGCTGAGTCCAAGCTTCACATGCTCAGTCCAACCTCACGTAGCCGCATGTGGGATGCAGGCGCGGATGGCTATGCTCGTGGAGAGGGAGTCGCTTCCGTCGTCCTGAAGCCCCTCAGCGCTGCCGTTCGCGATGGTGACCATATTGAGTCTGTTATTCGCGAGACTGGCATGAATAGCGATGGCCGTACCACTGGAATTACTATGCCCTCCTCCGCTGCGCAGGCCACACTCATCCGCCGAACGTACGACAATGCCGGATTAGACCCCATCGTTGATCGTCCACAATATTTTGAGGCCCATGGCACTGGTACTCTAGCCGGAGACCCGGTTGAGGCCCGAGCTATCCGAGAATCATTTTTCTCTCCCGAAACATCGTCGCCCGAAGACGCAGAAAAGCTCTTTTGCGGCTCCATCAAGACTGTCATTGGTCACACGGAAGGTTGTGCAGGTCTGGCAGGGTTGCTCAAGGTCTCTCTGGCCCTGCAAAATCACACGATTCCTCCCAACTTGCTATTCAACACCCTCAATCCTGCGATAAAGCCATTCTACGACCGACTTTGTGTACCAACTACGTCTATTCCTTGGCCAAAGATCCCAAACGGACCAAGAAGGGCCAGTTTAAACAGCTTCGGCTTCGGCGGGACCAATGTACACGCGATCATTGAGAGCTACACCCCTGAAGACTTGATTACCAGTGGAGACACTTTTATGAACGGCCTTTCTCATAAGTTTGTTGGGCCGTTGGTGGTCTCGTCCGAGAGGGAGTCGTCGCTTGCGGAGACTGTCGGCAAGTACGCCGACTTTATCAAGTCCCACCCTGATGTCGATCTAGAGGATCTGGCTCTCGTATCGCAGACGAAGCGCAGCTTGTTCTCTACTCGGGCGTTCTTCTCTGGAGAGACACGAGATAAGCTCATCGAGTTTCTCGAGATGGCTAGAGAAACCTCTCACACTGGGGCCGAGATTGGCATCAAAGCCCCCAGTGCTTCTGCTGGGCCTCCTGCGATTCTTGGAATCTTCACTGGCCAGGGAGCACAGTGGGCGTCGATGGGTCGGCTGATGATCGAATCATCCTATCAATTCAGGCAATCCATCATGAAGTGCGAAGACGCCCTAAGAGATATTTCAGACGCTCCATCGTGGTCTCTGGTGCAGGAGCTCACAGCTCCGGAAGAGGTTTCGCGCATCGGAGAAGCTGCCATCTCCCAACCACTCTGCACTGCAATTCAGATTGCCGTGGTTGACGTCCTGGCCTATTCAGGAGTTCGCTTCGATTCGGTCGTCGGCCACTCTTCAGGAGAGATCGCCGCCGTTTACGCAGCCGGCATCATCTCCGCCGCTGACGCTATGAAGATTGCATATTATCGTGGTTTATACGCCAAGCTTGCCCTCAGCCAGTCAGGTGCACGAGGCTCTATGATGGCGATCGGCCTCGGGTTCGAGGATGCCATGGCCTTTTGCGACGAACCGCAGTTCAAGGGTCGGATCGGCCTTGCCGCTAGCAACTCCCCTACCAGCACTACTCTATCCGGCGATGAAGTTGCCATTAATGAGGCCAAGGCAATACTGGAAGAGCAAAAGACATTCACCCGCCTCTTGAAGGTAGATACTGCCTACCACTCGCATCACATGATGCCTTGCGCCAAGCCTTACCTGGCGGCTCTCAAGGCATGCAATATCAAAGTCAATACGCCATCTGATCGTTGCGTGTGGATATCATCGGTCCACGGACATGCTGAGCTTCTCGATGATGAAGCCAGTCTCTCAGTCTTGTCGGGCCAGTATTGGATCGACAATATGGTGAGACCCGTTCTGTTCTCCGAGGCTACTGAATGTTCTCTGTGGAGAGCCGGGCCATTCAACCTTGTACTCGAGATCGGACCGCATCCAGCACTCAAGGGACCTGCATCGCAGACAATGAAGACTGCTCTTGGCCATATTCTGCCTTACGCTACTTTTCTACGACGTGGCTATAATGATGTCGAAGCCTTTTCTGGTGGAATTGGCTACATCTGGAGCTACCTCGGTTCAGTGGTCGATTTTTCGGGCTACCGCAAAGCCATGCACGGCCCAGAGGCACATCCAGCCCGAATGCTCAAGGGCCTCCCTTCCTACGCGTGGCATCATGACAAGATCCACTGGAAAGAAGCACGCCTCTCGCGTCGGTATCGTCTAGCCGACAAGGCACCTCATGAACTCCTGGGTAGGCGCACTATCGATGACTCGGAAACAGATTTGAGATGGCGCAACATCTTGAAGCTGAGTGAGCTGCCTTGGGTGCGTGGGCACGTCTTTCAAGGACTCGTTCTGTTTCCAACATCGGGATACATGGCCATGGCAATACAAGCAGCAATGGAGATAGCGGACTCTCGGCCGGTCAAGTTTATCGAGATCCGCGACCTCGTTATTCCTCGTGCACTGACGATGGAAGAGAACCATCCTGGTGTGGAATCTGTCTTTTCCATCAAGAGGACCTATATAAACGATGATGACGAGGCCATTTTTCGAGGAGAATTCTCCTGTCATACTTGCTCGAATGAAGCCACTGGGACACTGGAACGGAACTGCGCTGGGTCGATCATCATTGACTTTGGCGAGCCTTCGGCCGATACTCTACCACCTCGTGCCCAAGGGCAATCCGGCGTCGCCTCGGTGGATACGGAAGAATACTACTCTTCGCTGCTCAAAATCGGCTTGAATTATCAAGGACTTTTCCGTGGCATCAAGTCTGTGAACCGCACAATGGGTTATGCCACAACCAAGGCGTCATGGAATCAGTCCGACGTCGGCGACAAATATGTGATGCACCCCGGGCCGCTAGATGTTGCTTTTCACTCCATTATTGCAGCATTTTGCACTCCCCTCAGCGGAGCTCTATGGGCACCGTATCTGCCGGTCAAAGTCGACCGTCTGGCTCTCACACCCAACATCGATTACCAAGGAGAACCTGGCCAGATCAACTTTGACGTAGACACATTCGTCACGAGGACTACGGCAAATACTTTCGAGGGAGACGTTCATATTATTGGCCCGGATGGCCGAACAGGCTTACAGGCCGAGGGTCTGACGCTGAAGCTATTCACCGAAGCCCGCCCCTCCGATGACCGTCCCATGTTCTCTAAGACGGTATGGAAGACGGATGTCCTCGGTTCATTGTCAAACCTCGAAGAGATTTCGCCCGATGCTGAAGAGCTAGCACTTGCCGAGGCTATTGATCGAACGTCTTTATTTTTCATCAAGAAGATCTTTGACCATCTTTCGGATGCTGATGTTTCGGAGTGGAAGTGGTTCCACAAGGCGTTTTTCAATGCCTCCAAAGCTTGCCTCCAGGAGACCCGAGATGGAACCCATCCAACGACAAGGAAGGAATGGCTCGAAGACTCCGAAGACTTGATCATGGCATACAAGGAAAATTACTCCAACCAGGCCGACATCAAACTCATCCATGCTGTCGCCAACAACGTTGTGGATGTCATGACAGATGATGTGCAGCTACTAGAGATCATGCTCGTGGACAACATGCTGAGCAACCTCTATACTGACGGGCGTGCGATGAAACCGCTCAACAATCTCATCGCGGAACTCGTCGAGAATCTGTCGCACAAACATCCACGAATGGATATTTTGGAGATCGGAGCTGGCACTGGCGGCACCACCCACTCTGTTCTCAGTCGAATTGGCGACGCCTTCGGCCACTATACCTATACCGACATCTCAGCCGGCTTCTTCGAGAACGCAAAGAAGCGATTCGAGCCCCACAACAAGCGCATCACCTACAAGGTTCTCGACATCGAACGAGACACGACCGAGCAGGGCATTCTCGCAGGCAGCCAAGATCTGATTTTGGCTTCAAACGTTCTGCACGCGACGAGAAACCTTAGGGAGACCATGGCCAATGTCCGCAGGTTGCTCAAACCTGGAGGCTATCTCATCATGATGGAAGTCACTGGCGAGTTCCTTCAAATGATGTTTCTCATGGGCGGTCTACCTGGGTGGTGGCTGGGAGTTGATGAAGGGCGCGTTCGTGGGCCCGGCGTTGGCTTGACAGAGTGGGACACGATTCTCCAAGATGTCGGTTTCAGTGGCGCAGACAAGTATGTCACGGATCTTCCGCACGCCCAGAAGCATGCTTGCTCTGTCATTGTTGCTCAAGCTGTCGATGAGAGGTTCCAACTACTTCAAGATCCGTTGTCCTCCCTGGACGAGGTGCCCCTTGAGCAGCACCTGTTGATCATTGGCGGTAAGACGCTTCCCGTGTCTCGCATGATCAAGAGCATCGAGCGCCTTGCCTCCAGGTTCACCGACAAGGTGTTGCTGGTTGAGAGCGTGGACGCAATTCTGGACAGGCATGTTGATACCATGACATCTGTCATCAGCCTCACAGAGTTTGAAAAGCCTCTCTTTTCCGAGCCGATGACGGAAGAGAGGCTGTCGAAACTCCAACGTCTGTTCTCGCATGCTACCAACACTCTTTGGGTGACCAATGGTCGCCTTGATGAGGATCCTTTTGCCAACATGATGACTGGACTCGGTCGCGCTTTGATTACTGAGCTTCCGCAGCTCAGCCTCCAGTTTCTCGATGTCACCAAGTCGACAACATTTGACGCCCGCTTCATTGTAGAGTCTTTCCTCAAGTTGAAGCTGGCCAAGTCTCCTGAGTTTTCCCGCTCGCCTATGCTCTGGTCCACCGAGCCAGAACTTTCACTTCAAGAAGACGTCCTGCGCATTCCTCGAGTTATCATGGACGACGAGAGGAATGACCGGCTGAATTCTTTACGTCGCACCATCACGAAGGATGTGCTCCTTGCTGAGACTGAAGTCATTGTTTGTCCAACTGAGGACAGCCTCTGTCTACAAGAGAAGGCTGCTTGGCTCAGAAGACACTCAGCACCAGGGCATAGAGACTCCTCACTTTGCGTCAAGCAGTCCGTTTCCTTACCTTTCTGCAAGGGAATAGGCCCCGTTCTTTGCGCAGGCACAATGGGCCTGAAGGATGAGACTGTGCTAGCATTCACCGCCTATCACTGTTCAAGGGTAGTCATTACTGACTCCAATACTTTCATTACATCGGTTCCGGGACCCATACCCAACGCCATCTTGGTCGCTACAGCCCATAATCTCGTCGCAACTCGTCTGCATTCCAGGCTATGTGCCATTTCGTCGAGAAACGATGCCATCCTTATCTATGGAGCCACTCCTGACATGATCGCTGTACTCCGCACGAAGTCGAGCGGTCTCAGACTTGTCTTTGCAACCTCTGAGGAGGAGGAGATGGCGCAAGGGTCCATCTTTATTCACAAGAGGGCATCTGCACGATCAATCCGGCTTCTATTACCGAGAGGTATCAGATACGTAGTCGATCTCAGTTACGCAACCAACGACACTATTAAAAGCCGCCTCGTGGAGCTTTATGAGCAAGTCACCTTTTCCGTCGACCTGGCTGATGTTCTCGACGGAAGCGACTTGCTCCGACAAGCTTTCTCCTCTGCTTCTGAGTCGACCGCGTCCACCTTCTCGATTATTCCTGCGAGAGATCTGCCTGGCTTGTCTCCAGCGTCCTTGGGCTACCCTACTATTGTCAACTGGGCTTCCACGGGTTCTATTCCAGTCACTGTCCAGCCTATCAATGGTGGAGGACTCTTCTCCGCAGAGAAGACTTACCTGATGGTGGGCTTGGTCTCGGATCTAGGTCGATCGATCTGCCGCTGGATGATTGAGAATGGCGCTAAGTACATCGTAATCACTAGCCGCAGTGCTATAGTCGATTCTCTCTGGCTCTCCGAGATGGAAGCACTCGGCGCCGTGATTTCGGTCCACAAGATGGATGTGTCCGAACGCAAGTCAGTTCAGACAGTCTGCGACATCATCAAGAAGACACTTCCTCCCATCGCAGGTGTCTGTAACGGCGCGCTTGTCCTCAAGGATCAGCTCTTTGTCGAAATGGACGCTTCCGCTCTCAACGACGTATTTGCACCCAAGGTGGCGGGCACAATCCATCTTGACGAGTATTTCTCGGAACCCACTCTTGACTTCTTTATCCTCTTTTCGTCCATGAGCTCTGTCGTTGGAAACGCCGGACAGGCCAACTACAATGCCGCATCTTTATTCCAAGCAGCAGTTGCGAACAAGAGGCGAGCCAAGGGCCTGGCAGCATCTGTCATGTCGCTTGGCATGGTCGCCGACGTGGGCTACATCGCCCAACGAGGCCCCAGTCTCATGGAGAAGCTCAAGAAGGTCTTTTACATGCCAATTTCCGAGGCAGACGCTCACCTGATCTTCGCCGAGGCCGTGGTGGCAAGCAAGCCAGAAAACGCCGACGGCACAATCGAGATGGTCTCTGGAATCCAGCCCTTCAACTACACATCTTCGACCAAGGCGCGTCCACCCTGGTTCTCCAACCCACGCTTCTCGTACTTTGTCCGCGAGGAAGAAGAAGCGCAGGAGAGCGCTCTGGGCAACCTCAGCAGTGTCCATGTCAAAGAGCAGATGGATGCTGCAGGATCCGAGGAAGAGGCCACAGCCGCACTGCTTGCAGCCTTTGGGGCCAGGATGGAGTCCATGCTCCAGATGAGCGCGGGGAGCCTGAATGTTGAAGCGCCTCTGCTGGATGTTGGCATCGATTCCCTGCTTGCGGTCGAGATTCGGACGTGGTTCTTGAAAGAGGTGCACGTGGATGTGCCTGTCCTGAAGACCCTGAGCGGAGACAACGCTCGCGACATTTGCGCGGATGCCGCCAAGAAGTACATGTCAGCCAAGATGCAAGATGGTGGGAGCAAGTCGGCCGATGGGCCAGCCGGATTGGAGGTGGAGGCGTCCACGACATCGGAGCAATTGAGCGGCACTGAGGCCTCCAGCGTAGGCACGTCGAGCCCCGAAAAGGAGGGGAGTATCACCACGCCTAGCAGCGTGAGCGAGGCGGGATCCGATTTCAAGAAGCTTCAGCAAAGGGAGGAAGTTGTTCGAACTGAAAAGCTGTCATTTGCGCAGTCGAGGTAGATGATCCTCTCCTGTATAAAGCCAGTCCGTATGAGTTAGCTAAGCGTGTACATAGACTCTGGTTTCTCAATCAATTCTCTGAAGACCCAACATCTTACAACAGTCTTTATGTCTATGATGTGAAGGGCAATATCCAGATACTCCGACTGAGAAGGGCCGTCTCAGCTGCGGTCACTCATCATGACGCGTTTCGCACTTGCTTCTCAACTAGGCCAAGCAATGGAGAGCCCGTTCAATCGATTTTGAAGACGCCAGAAGATTGCTTGAAGCATATCAAGAACCCTGAAGAGGATTCAGTGCAGCACGAAATGGAGGCATTGCGCAAGCACAACTGGAATCTCGCCGACGGTGATGTCTTCCGTATGGTTCTCGTTAGCCATTCTCCCGACGACCACACTATGCTTATTGGATACCACCACATCATCATGGATGGTGTGAGCCTGCACGTCTTCATGCGAGATCTCAATGTACTGTATGCTGGAAAGTCTATCAACAAGGCGACGAAGCAGTACCTGGATCTCGCGATGGAAGAGCGGACGGCTATGGAGAACGGTCTTTTGGATGACAAGATTGACTTCTGGAAGCGGGAACACTCCTCCCCGGCAGAAACACTCTCTCTCCTCCCCTTCGCGCGCGTCAAGTCCCGCCCAATTTCCGAATCCTATGCAAACATCGAGTCTGTCAGGGACGTTGGGCGCGACTTCTCGGAGAGAATCAAGCGGGCCAGCCGAGGTCTCAGCGCAACGCCCTTCCACTTCTATCTCGCCGGGATGCAGACTCTCCTGCATCGACTACTCGGCGTAGAAGACATTTGCATTGGCATCACGGACGCGAATCGTACGCCTGAAAGCTCTCAAATAATCGGCTTCTTTCTCAACCTCCTACCGATTCGCTTCCAGGTTGAAAAGGCCGAGAAATTTGGCGACCTCGTCAAGAAGACGAGTCAGCGATATTATGCCGCGCAAGCCAACTCGGGCGTACCCTTTGATGTGATTTTAGACAAGGTGAATATGGCGCGGGACATTACGCACACGCCCCTGTTCCAGGTCGCCATGAACTATCGCCAAGGCAACTTTTCGAGCATCCCCTTGGGCGGATGCAGCCTGACTGTCAAAGAGGGGTTCGATGCCAAGAGCCCTTACGATCTCGCCTTTAGCGTCACGCCGACGGAAGGCGCATGTTACCTTCAGATCGTGGGCCGAGACGACTTGTACGACCAAGCTGCGACAGACCTGCTCCTCGACATGTATGTGACGCTGCTTGATGATGCGGCTAAGGACACATCCAAGACGCTTCCGGAGTGCCAGCTCTATGATCCTCGTGGTGTCGATCGCGCGATCGCCATTGGACGGGGCGAGGATATTGACTTCGGATGGCCAGATACCTTGACTGAAAGAATTGATTGGATTTTCAGCTGTCACGGAGACGAAGTTGCTCTCAAGGATACGAACACAGCGCTGACGTACTCACAATTGGCTGGCAAGGTGGCTGGTCTGGCAGCCATACTCTCAGGTAAGGCGCAGCTCGGGTCACGAATTGCAGTCTTGTGCGATCCCACGGTCGACTGGGTCGTTGCTATGCTCGCGGTTCTTCGTGCTGGTGCTGTTTATCTGCCCCTCGATACCAAGTTGCCCCGCGAGCGTCTAGCTGCAATTCTCGAAACCTCGAAACCAGATTTGATCATTTGCCACGCGTTAACGCGGCAAAGGGCAGACGATCTTTCTGGCAACATCTCCATCATCGACGTTACTGACAATTGTGACGTCAAAAATGTTCCAAATTTGGAACAGTCGGGCTCAGCGGCGTTTATCCTTTTCACGTCCGGATCCACAGGGACTCCCAAGGGCATCGAGCTCACGTCCGCTGGCATCATCAACTACGCAGCAACCAAAGCCTCAAAGCTCCATCTCGACCGCGAAGTCGTTCTACAGCAGAGCTCACTCGGCTTCGACATGTCCATCGCGCAGGCGTTCAATGCGCTAACGAACGGCGGCACTCTTGTTATCGTCCCGCAAGAAAGCCGTGGAGATCCCGTCGCCCTCACGAAGATCATGGTTGATGAAGGCGTCACGTTTACGCTTGGCACGCCTACGGAATATCTCATGCTCATTCGACATGGTGGCGGGGGCATTGAGAGGCAGAGTAGCTGGAGACATGCTTGCACCGGCGGAGAGGCTGTCAATGGTCATTTAAGAGATGCATTTCGAAGGCTGGAGCAAGTACCCACATTGACAGACTGCTATGGACCAACGGAGATTTCCTGCTGCGCAACGATGCGAACAGTAGATCTTGACGAGGAAGAAGCCGTCATTTCTGGCTCCGTTGGCTCTGCAAATTCAAACACCTCGATTCTCATCATCGATGAGGACGGCATTGTTGTGCCGTCTGGCATCCCGGGGGAGATCTGTGTTGGAGGCGTAGGCGTGTCCCAGGGCTATCTTGACTCAGATCTGTCAAAAGAGAAGTTCACAGAGAACCCATTCGCTTCCGCACGGGACGTTTCAATGGGATGGACCACGATGTACAAGACAGGCGACAAAGGCACCCTACGCTCCGATGGGTCTTTGCATTTCATGGGCCGCATGGATGGCGACACTACGATCAAGATTCGCGGGCTGCGTGTGGACCTTGAAGACGTCTCCAATGTCATTGTTCGAGAGTCCAAGGGAGAAATCGCAGATGCAGTTGTCACCGTTCGCGGGGATCCTGCTTTCCTCGTTGCTCACGTCGTACTCTCCAAACACTCAGTCGTGGTCGAGGCCGACCTCCAGATCTTTGCTAGCACGCTTCCGCTTCCCAGCTACATGAAACCCTCACTGATCATCCCTCTGGACCGCATTCCCGTAAGCAGAAATGGGAAAGTCGATCGCCTCGCCATCGCCTCATTACCCATCGCGCGCCTGCCAGCAGGACAACCAGGATCACCGCAGGGCGCCAAAGAAATGAGTCTTGCCGAGGGAGAGCTCCGTCTTCTTTGGGATTCCGTCCTTCACCAGACGTCCTCCCACTTGATCAACGGCGAGCCTCTGACATCAGATTCGGATTTCTTCCTGATCGGGGGCACATCGCTTCTACTAGTGATGCTGCAGAGTGCAATCCGCACATCCATGGGTATAGAGGTTTCTCTCAAAGACATGTACCACTCCAGCACGCTTGGAGGAATGACTACCTTACTCTTACGGCGGAAGAGCGAAAATCATGTACCGGAATCGATTGATTGGGAAGCTGAGACAGCTCTTCTTAGCCCTCTCGACCTTGGGATCCGTGGAGGTACACCGAGGAATGCAGTTGCAATGGAGATTCTCATTACGGGATCAACAGGTTTTCTCGGCGGCGCAATCCTCTCATCCTTGTTAAAGAGTCCAAAAGTAGCGAGGGTCCACTGCATCGCAATTGAGGCCAATACCAAAGTGCCATCACACCTCCAGCATGACAAAATCACAATTCACAATGGAAGCCTCCTCGAACCCCGACTCGGCATGTCACCAGAGACCTACACCCGCCTCCAAAACACAGTCGATGCGGTTATCCTCGCAGGCGCGCAGGGCCACTGTTTAAACAACTACGCTACCCTGCGCATACCCAATGTTGAATCCACGAAGGTGATGGGCTTGTTCGCCCTTCCGCGGCGGATACCGCTTCACTTTATCTCTTCGAATAGGGTCACACTACTTGATCCCGCCGCAAAGGCTGCGATGCCGCCTGTAAGCGTTAGTCGTCATTCGCCGAGGGCGGATGGAGGGGAGGGTTTCACAGCCGCGAAGTGGGCGAGCGAGGTGTTTTTGGAGAAGTTGTCCGCAGCCGCAGTGACGGAGAAGAAAGAGGAGGGTCTACTACCCGTCACAATTCATCGGCCTTGTGCTGTCGTAGGCGACAAGGCGCCCCTCGAAGACGCGCTCAACGCGCTGCTACGATTCTCAAAGCTCATGGGCGCCGTACCGCGGATTGAAGGGGTGAATGTCGAGGGATACTTTGATTTCAAGCGGGTTGAGGACGTAGCGGGTGAGATTGCAACTGCTGTCGTCACTTTACACGATCCTACCACGTCAAGCCCATATCGTGATAATAGTCAGGCAGGAGGGGTTTCGTTCCGGCATTATTCGAGTGGTGTCCGGGTACCGCCATCGGAATTCAAGGTGTACATGGAGAAATCATGTGGCGGAAAGTTCCTTGAGCTGGATATGGATCAGTGGATTGAGGGTGCGAGGAGAGAGGGCATTGAGGAGTTGATTGTTGCATATTTAAAGGCTATAACTGAGAGAGGGGAGAGAATGGTGTTTCCGTTCATGGGAAGTACTTTGCATAAGGCTGAGTTACTATGCTAAGTCAAAGCACCCACTTTTAGGCACCCCCCCCTTTTAAGCACCCTAACAAAACATAGTATCTAAATATTAACACTAACTATAATTAATTAATTAACTACCTTCTACTACTATAATAATATAATTAAAATTCTTATTAAGTAATTCGACCCCTACAAGTTAATTAAGACTAACTAAATAGTTATTAAAGTCCTCTTAAGCTCTTTATATATCCTAAATATTTACGAACTTAGTATTTAAGTTTATTAATATACTCTTCTTTTTTCTAGGCCTTATATACTTAATCCTAGCCTTAAGAACTCGAACTTAGTACTAAGATATAGCTAATTAATAAGCTTACTTTTTAAAAACTTTTTTTATTTTTTTAAATAGTAGTCATTAAGTATTATTATTGAGACTAAGCTTTATAAATAACTTTAAATAATCGTAAAGCTCGCTAGCTTTTTTAAGAATTAACTAGTTAATAATAGAGGTTATTAATACTTAGTTAAGTAATTTATTAATATTATTAGTTGTTTACTTAGCTTTTATACCCTTTTTAAATAGTATAATTTATATAAGTAGGATTATTAAATTAAAAAATAACTTAACTATATTAAGTAGCTATAATTTAGTTATTTTTTATTTACTTTATATATTTAATAACGTTAAATTAGCTAAACGAGCGAGCTAGTAATAGCTTAAAAAGTACTACTTTTTAATAATAATAGAATTATTTACTATATCCTCTTTACTAAGCTCTTTTTTATAATAGGACTTAATAAGCCTAAAAATAGCTATATTTAGTAACTA
Source organism: Colletotrichum tamarilloi (assembly GCF_030869305.1). Lineage (NCBI taxonomy): Eukaryota > Fungi > Ascomycota > Sordariomycetes > Glomerellales > Glomerellaceae > Colletotrichum > Colletotrichum tamarilloi. The sequence continues at coordinate 93,253 of NW_026849429.1, forward strand.
GAGGATATAAAAAATATATAGTAATAAGAATAATAAGTAAACGTTATTTTTATAGTACTCCTATATAAATTTTATTATTATATAACTCCTATACTTATTTAATATTAATAATCGAGGCTAGTTTAGCTTACTAAGCCCCCTAATAAGGGGGGTCTTAGTTTATAATAAAAATACTTCTTTTAGTTAGTAAAGAGTAGTCTCGTCGGTTATTTAGCTATTATTTATTATTATAAACTTCTAATTATTATAAGTAATAAGTTAAAGGGGGAACTACTACTATTAAACCGATTTTTTTTTTATAAATAACTAGTAGTTTAATAGCTCTACTATTAATAAAAATATACTTAATAATCGTTACCTAAGTATACGAACTAAGCTTTTTTTTTTATATTACTATAGCCTTTATTATATTTAAAACTAGCTTATTAGCTCCCTTATCCTTTATTATACTAATTTTATTTATATTATATTTATTAGCTTATTTAATATTACTAATTTTTAGTATATTAAGTAATCTAAACTATAATTTAATTATATTAATAATAGCTTTATTAATACGGCGCAAATTTATTAAATAATTTTTTTAAACCCTTATTAATAAATTCTTTTTAATAAAAGCGTTAATCTATCTCTTTCTAAGTAGTTTAATATCCCCCTAGGATTTTAAAACTCGCTTAGTAAATTCCCTAACCTATTTATAAATTAGTATAATACTTAAGTAATACTAAATTCGAATTTATTAAGCCAACTAATCTTCTTATTATAAAAAAAGCCTCTAAAGCTTTATGAATACCCTTACCCTTATTTAGTAACCTCTCTTTTAACCCTAAAATATTATCTTAAAAACCCCGAACTTAATTAAGGCCTTTTTAATAAAAAGACTATTTTTAATAATATTAAGTACTTATTAAAGCTTATTTTTAATATATAATACTATTATTTATTAATTAGTATATATGCTAAAAAGGAATATATTTAGACGATTTTTGTAATTATTATGTTGAATTGAAATAATAGGTAGGGTTTTAATGTAGTGGTTGGGAGGGATTTTTTGGGGTGCCCAAAAGGGGGGGGTGCCCAAAAGTGGGTGCTTTGACTTAGTACACAAGTAGTAATACGTGTAGTTGTAGAGGGTGGGGGCTCTAAGTATATTTCGAAATGGACTTTGCATGAGCACTGCACTTTTAAGTCATGCAAAGGACACCATCAATTGTCTGATGCGGTTTCTGGTTGGTGCCCATATTACCCAAGCTGCGTGCACTTGCCGCTCAAGTAAGAGAACATATCCATCCTTTACCATCATGCTGACTAGTGTCTCTAGTTTCCCCTAAAGACCTCATGCCGGTTTATAGCGTTCCCGGTCAAAAAGCTTAAAGAAGTACCATGTTCGTATTGAAGAGGTAACGCTTTTTCCCTCTCATCGTGGGGACCTCTTGAGGGTGGTCGGTGAAATGCCGTCTCAATCCTCCTCGACTGCTGTATCACATCATTGAGATCGAAAGGCCCAAGCCAATCTTGGCACCTCATTTCTCACAATATGATACGAGCTATTAGAGTGCCATACATCAACATCTGGCTGCTAAGAGCCTCTCAACTAGGTGATGGGATGGTCTGTTGGTCAGCACATAAGTCATCTTCTTTCAGAGTGCTTTCATAACGCGTAAAGGCCGTAAATTGAGAAAGACCCTACACTAGGTGCCCCGATCGTGAGGTGGTCTCTGACAAACTGATGCTGTCCGATTCGTTGCCACAATGTTGGCGTTGAACACAACAAACAAGAGCCCGCTGTGGATAAATTCCGCAAATGAAAAAGCATTTTCCTATTTCGTCCATAGCTCAGTACTTGAGCAAGGATGTTGCATGGGTGGGCGTTCCCACGAGACGTTTCCAGCGTTCTGTGTCACCTGGTATAACTCACAAGGTTAGCTCCTAATCAGGCTCAGTAATCATTTGCAAGATACTAGTAAAAGAGAACGATAACTCCGAACATTGAAACCTGTAGACTAAGAACCTCATTGGCGGGGCGTATTTTATTTCTGCTTTAACTCTTAAATGGTAGGGCACACAGTGTGGGGGAAATCGCCGTCTGTTGGACGTGTTTTGTGTGTTTTCCGGGTTGTTGGAACTAACCTAGTTCCAGAAGCAGTTGCGGCACAAGCAGCAGGGTTTCTTTCTGTGCCCATGGTCAATGAAGAATTGATGTATCTTTCCGATTTCTTATCAATGACACGATTCTCCACATCTTTGCGTGATGTTACATTTGTTGCCCTAATATCCTTTCCTACCTCTGTGGCACCTCATCCATCCGAACAGTCCGGCAACTGACTTGCTAGATCTCGAGTCACGATGGAGTCTTTGAAACCGACTTGGTACCATGAGCTTCTTGCTCTGGGTGCTCTGTCTTTCCTGACGACTTTACATGAGTCTTCATTGCAGACCGCCGCTCGGTACCTGATCGCTCTGCTCGTGGCGCGGCACGTTATCAGGGCAGTGTACTACCTCTTCATCTACCCGTACTTCTTCTCTCCTCTCAGCCACCTCCCAGGACCAAAGGTAGGAACAACGACACAACCTGTTTTGAGACGAATTACATTATTTCTAACGCATGTGACCAGGACCACCACTTCCTTGTCGGCGACCTCATAAATCAGGCCAGGTCAGGGAACCCCATTGAGCCGTATCTCTCATGGACGCGACAATGGCCAAACGAGCCGCTTATCAAGTTCACCGGCTTCGGCAACTCAGACTGCCTCCTCATCAATGACCTAGAAGTCTTCAAAGAGGTCTTTCAGACAAAGAGCTATTCGTTTATCAAGGCGCAGTTTAATACCCGCATCATTGTGCAAGTGACGGGGACTGGGATGGTGTTTGCTGAAGGAGACTTGCACAAGGCCCAGAGAAAGTTACTATCGCGTAAGTTGTCCCTCAGCACTTCATCACACGGACCTTGTGCTACTGTTTATGAACTCATCCATAACTAACTACAATCTGGCAGCCTCGTTTTCTCTGACCAAGGTCAAGAAGGCGATCCCACTCTTCCAAAGCAAAGCAAAAGAGCTCGTTCAACTCTTTGATAAGGAGATTAAGTCTCAAGAGGGCATCGTAGACAGTAAGTCTGGCCTCAAGCAGTCTGGCTCGGTCGGCTGGTACCAAGTCTCGCCTCGACATTCCTCTTGCTAACCTAGCGTGTTCACGTAAACACAGTGTCCCAAGCCTTCAGCCGCGTAACAGTCGACATCATAGCATGGTGGACCCTCGGCATCGACCTCCAAGCAACCCTAACCCACTCCTTCTTCCACCAAGCCTACCACCGGATGTTCGATCCGTCCCTCTTCGGCGGCATTCTCATGGTCATGAACGCCTACGTTCCAGGAACCCGCTCGCTCCCTTTCGAAGAGAACCGCGTCTTCAACGCCTGCAGCGGCGGCGTCCGCTCGCGCATAAGAGAAGTCATTCGTGAGCGCTTCGCGGAAATCGACGAGGTCCCGGGTGGCAGCGGTGGTGATGGTAAAGGCGCGGAAAAGACCCGCGACAGACCCGATCTCCTAACGCACATGATCCTCGAATCCAGGTCCATCAACGAACCCTGGTCCGAAGACGAAATCCTCGAAAATTGCCTCAACATGATGGTTGCAGGCCACGAGACCTCCGCCACGACGCTCACCTGGGGCACGCACATCTTCACGCTCTATCCGCAAATTCAAACGCGCGCCAGGGCCGAAGTTTTGCGTCTCCTCAAGAAGAACCCGACGCCGGACTATCTCGATCTCGAAGAGGGTCTGCCCTTCATCGACAACCTCACGCGCGAGATCCTCCGCTTCTACGCACCGGGCGTCCTCGCCGCCCGCGAACCTGTCGAAGACGTCACCGTCGGCGGCACATTTATCCCCAAGGGCACCCCGCTCTACATGTTCCCAGCCCTCGTCACACGGAACAAACGCATCTGGGGCGAGGACGTGGATGTCTTTGACCCGGACCGCTGGGACCGGCTCGAGGGGACGCCCGCGAGCAACCCGCTTGCCTTTGCGACGTTTTTGGCTGGGCCGAGGCAGTGTATCGGAAAGGGGTTCGCGCTGATTGAGATCAAGGTGCTCTTCATGGCGATTTTGAGTAATTTCAAGTTTGAGGCCCCGGTGGATCCTGAGGATATCGAGTTTGTTAATCCTAGTCCTGTTCTGAGGCCCAAGGGGGGTTTGAAGGTGAGGGTGCGACGGCTGGAGGCGGGTGATGTCGAGGATGCGTTCTTGATATGAGTCACTTCACTGCCTGTTGTGTGTGTTCTGTGTGGGCAGTGACTAATGTATCAATTGGATCTCGGCCTAATCTTACATCGATTATTTTGGCAAGTCGTCGCAAGAGACTTCACAGGATTTCCCGAGAGCATGTTCCTCGACTGACCGTATTATCAAAGGGGAGTTGGCGTGATGTTAATTCCAAACTCATGTGTGATTACTCACAGTGGATTGGAACAGTAACATTTCTTTTCTTGGGTCAATGGAAACTGATAAGTGATATTGGGGTGGTTGGTATGCTCCAAGGATAACATCAATTACGACCTTAAGATGTACATCGCCAATCGACATCTTCATACCTACGACGAGTTGAATAGACAGCATTCAGACACAATTGCAGACATCAATCGCCGATAACCGCAGGGATCAATCAGTCAATGCATAGTCTTGGGTGGCCAACTGAGATGTCCCTAACAGCTAGTCGTGCGCCCCTCCCGCTCGGCGTAGACTCAACGAAGGACCAATGACTCACCCCCACTACGACTAACACTGAGACTCTAAATACCTTCATCCACCACATCAACAAAACCTCACGAAACCATCACCCATTGAATCCCAAGACTCACCCAAAACCTCTGGACATCCTAAAAGCAATGGCCTCACCCTACACCGTCCTCGTAACAGGCTCCGCCGGCCACCTCGGCGCAGCCCTAATGCTCTCCCTCCCGTCCCTAGGCCACGTCCCCCACGGCATCGACATCCTCCCCTCCCCAACGACAACAACACTCGGCTCCATCACAGACCGCGCCCTCATAGCCTCCATCCTCGCAGACAACTCGTCCATAACACACATCGTCCACGCGGCAACCCTCCACAAGCCCCACGTCGACTCCCACCCGAAATCAGCCTTCATCGACACAAACATCACCGGCACTCTCGTCCTCCTCGAAGAAGCAGCCGCCCATAAGAACCGCATCAAATCATTCCTCTTCATCTCGACAACCTCAACCTTTGGCCGCGCCTTAGCCCCAGCACCAGGCCAACCCGCAGCCTGGATAACCGAATCCGTCACGCCCTTGCCCAAAAACATCTACGGCGTAACAAAATGCGCGGCAGAGGACCTCTGCAGTTTAGTCCAACGCCAGACATCCTTGCCGGTCCTCGTCCTCCGCACGTCCCGCTTCTTCCCGGAACCAGACGACGACGAGAACCGCCGCACCGCCATGCCCGACGACGCGAACCTCAAAGTCTGTGAGCTAGCCTACCGGCGGGTGGACATTGCCGACGTCGTCTCGGCCGTGGTGTGCGGGATGGAACAGGCCGGGAAGATCGGATTCGGGAAGTATATTATCTCTGCGCCGCCGCCCTTTGTTGCTGCTACTGCTGCTGCCACGAACGACGACGGCGAGGCCGCCCGCTCGACGCTCCTACGCCGCTTGGACTCGGACGCGGGCGCCGTTGTCGCGGAGGTTGTGCCCGGGTGCGCGGCCGTGTTTGAGAAGCTCGGATGGAGGTTCCTCGACAGGTTGGACCGGGTGTACGATTCCTCCAAGGCGGTCAGGGAGCTCGGATGGAGGCCTCAGTGGACGATGGAGAAAGTTGTCGAGAGGCTTGCGAGGGGGGAGGATTGGAGGAGCGAGCTGACGCATGCGGTTGGCAAGAAGGGGTACCACGCCGTGTCGACCGGTGTATACACCACGCGTGACTGAGTGCCCAAAAAGTTCACATCGCTAATCATGATGATGAACTGGCGGGTGCGATATGTTTGAACAGGAAAATTACAGATTTTGGTATTCTCAAAAGATCTATGTATGCTTTCATCAAGATATCCAATGGAAAAAACGTAAATGGGTACTCAAACAATTCCGCCAAAATGCTATGCAGCGCGCGCCAAAGTCTATGCCTCAATCTCCTCCCTCACGATTCCCAGATCCCTTCCGAGATCGAGAATCTGTGTTGCGACCGCTTCCACGTCCCATGTCTTGATAGGCACGCGGTGAGCACCGTCCCATTCGACCAATCGTGTCGTACCCGGTTGGCAATACTGCTTGAGCAACACCCGGTGATGGTCTAACCCAGCATCCTTCATGCCGTGGACGTGAATCGTCGGCAGCTTCAAGACGTGGTCCGTTCCAGGGCCTGTCGGCCAGTCATGGAACTCGACGCTCGCCTCAGCTGCGTCGCCAACACCCTGCGGCACTTCTAACCTGTCGTCGAGTACAATCAACGGCGCTCTGCCCGCGAGCAGCACGCCAAACTTCCAGTCTGCTGAGCCGCCCGCCGACGTGATGCGCTTGCCGTACTTCTTCTTCAGCTGTTGTTGCGTGTACATCAAGCTGGCACTGATCTTGGCCCCCTGGCTGAATCCCAGTAACCCCACCCACTCCCCCGTCGCGCCGATGGCGTCGTCGTCGTCCATTGCCATGCGTAGCTGGAAGTGAATCTCGGCGGACGCCGTCTCGGCGTCTACAGCCTGGTGCTCAGGAAGCCAACGGAGCCAGCGGCGGAAGGGACCATAGTCGCCATAGACGGAGACGATGTCGTGGTGAGGGGCGCACATGAAGGGTCCGTCGACGAAGACGAGACGGAAGCTGTTCTTGAGACGGGAGATGAGGGCGCGGCACTGGACCTTGAAGACGGAGGCGTTGACGCCGCCGCCGTGGAGGCAGAGGATACGCGGGAGGTGGAGGGTGGGGTCAGGACCCGGCGGCGGCGATGTAGCGCTTGGCATTGTGTAGGTACGTAGGGCCGCTTGTTTGGCGCTTAAGGCGTGTATGTGTATGCGAGTAGTGGTATAGTAGTAGTCGTTCCTTTGATGAAGTCTCGGTGCTGCAAGGTAAAGAAAAGAGCTAGGTTGTTCGGGACCGAAGAGTGAGGATTCGGGTGCTTGAGAAGAGGGCGAAGAGCGAAGATAAACGCGAGAGCAGGAGGGAAGAGAGGAGACGAGGAGCCGAGGAGAATGATAAAAGGTCGGCCACTTCTTTACTCTAATCAGAGACAGGAGGAGAAGTAGGAGGAGGAGGGAAGAAGGGAGCGTTGGCCAGCTCTACCTTGCGCTTGCGCCCGCTCACGGTTCTCGACTCTCTCACCCTCTCCTAGACGCTTGCCCACCTTTTGCGCAAGGGCAGCAAACAGAACGCCAATGTGGGGCGATGGATTCCTTTGTCCGTCGCTCACCGGCCGGAGCTCCGACACACAGGCAGGCACTGGCGCCGACTCTCTTCACTTGCTTGATTGATTGCTGACAGTCTACTGACCCCGAAGAGAGCAGACAATACGGGGAATGGGATTGAAGATCGAGCAAGGCTTGTCCCTTTCTGGTCGATGGTCACGCTCGTTGGCGCGAGTCAAATATCCGCCCCCGGGCAGCCGGGGGGGAGAAGTCTGTCGTACAGAGAGTCCAGACAGGGCCGCCCTCAGAAAAAGGACAGGAAGATCGTGGGGCGGGATCGTCTCGGTGTGTGTGGATGACAACTCCGCCGGGAAGTGGATAACTCGTCCCAACGGATTTCTGTCTGCGGGAAACGCTAAAAGGCCGCCTTGTCAGGTTGATGCGAATTCTCGTGAGCTTTACCGCAATAGAGGTTCGTCTCTGTGTTATGCCTCGCAAGCTTGATCAAACTTTTTTCTTTCTGCAAAATGCAAAATCAAAAGGACGACAAGCAACGCTATCAGACCCAGCGGCTTGGTCAAGCAGCTGCAGCGAGTGCCGAAGATCAGATTCCGGCAGCGAGAACAAACAAAGGATGAGACGAGGCAGGGCAGGGGCGTCTCTGCTCTGTTTCCTCCCAAAGTTTGCTTGTAGTTGGGGATTTGACGCGCGTGATTCGGAGTTGGAGGGCGTCGGGATCACTCTCTGGTGGCTGATTGTCAGCCCTTTCTTATTTTCGTGTCAATAGCTCGGTCGTTGGTAAGACGGGACTCGGTGTCAGGTTGCCCTCTGTGCCTGTGTTCGCGTTTCTAGTTCCCACGTCGACGGACAGGTTGGGAGACGTCCGGGATTCCCACTCTTGGCGAGGTCCGGTCCGAGACCAGTCAACCATATTTCCGCATCTCGCCCTGGTGATACCAGCCTGATTAATTAACCGGCGGTGCGAACTGGAAACGCAACGACATGTCATAAAAACCGAGCATGTCGTCTAATAAGCTTCGTGCTGGAAGCTTCTCGACTGTCGCAATATTGCAACGAAATGACATGGCGAGGACGGGAACAGGAATAGCCATGGTGGTTCGGGGTCCGATCACCGAGTGTTGATTCCCGACTAATCAATCCAACGGTACTGGTGGGTGGGCATCTCTTTCGCCGAAAAGGCCAAGTCCGTCGAGGTCCGGACAATTGACAGCTTATTTAGTCACTCGTATACCCCCGTTTCCTTTTTCGTTTGGCTTGGTTCGGATCAGACTGACAGATAATCAACTTCTGCGCATATCCTCTAGCATGACGACAGCAGGGCCGATACGTCAGAGGTTGCGACAAGTGTAAGTTTGGCCGTCATCGCGAATGCGAAGCTGTCAAACGAATTCAAATTCGACCGAGGTGACAGCTTGGCGATCGTGGCAATGGTGTCCGGGTGTGTACCCGCATCCGCTGGGGAATAAGGTTGGGTCGTTGGGGGAAAAGAGGTGGGGGAGAGAGAGAAAGATGGAGACCTCCCACGCCTCCCATGCCCTAGCACTGCTTAGGTAATACGGCGTGGGCACTATGATACTAACGTAAGGTGAGGAAGTACCTACGGTCGTCTACCTCTGTATCAGCTTAGGTAAGGTGACTTGAGTGGGAGTGTATTAGGTAATACGGATACGATCAAAAAGATCTTTGGTAAGGAGTCGGAATGTCGGCCCCGGCGCTCTGCGTTAGCCAATTGCGCAGCCACACGCCTCTGCCGCAGCGGTGCCGTCGGTTCCCGCCATCCCTGTGCATCAGCCACATCATGACGTTTCCTGGTGTCCCTGGTGCCGTGCCCCTCCAAGTTTCCCCTCCCATACCATACGGCGCCCACGCTGTGCAAGGTATGAGCTGTTGCTGCTTGGCTTGGTGGTGGTGAGCTGGCAAACGATGACATGACTCTCCCCTATCTGCATTGAGAGGCCTCTCTGCAGAATATCTACACCTGACCCCGTTTTCTGGACCACAAGCTACCAGGAGCTCAGCCTCACACGCCTACGATATCCACGTTGACGACAGTATACGCCACATTACGCCCAGCAGAATTCATTAAACTTCCATCGGTCTTGCCGTAAAGCTCCATCAAACACCAGACCTACAAAAGGAACAAACGCACGGCGATTCTCTCCTCGTCGGTTCACTTTTTCTCCTTCGTGCTACCATCCCAAGATACCCCTCATTTCCAAAAGCTACCAGCTATAGCAATTGCATCGCCTTCTTGCATTGCTACTTCGACGTTCTTGATTTCATCAACTCGAATCTGATCGGTCATCGACAGGAAGACACCTCTTATCATGTCTGGAACCAACCCAGAGAAGCCTCCCATCCAACCGGAGCAGCAGCTCTACCCTCCCCCTCCCACCGGCGACAACAACCAACAGCAGCCTCCCCAGTACACCTCCGGCCATGAGCAGCAGCAGTACAACCCGGACCAGAAGAGCGCCGCCGGCCCCGGCCACGAGCAGCAACACTTCCCTCCTCCGCCCCCGGGCCCTCCCCCCGCCAACCAGCCGCAGTTCACACATGCTCCCCAGCAGCAGCAGCAGCAGCAGCAGCAATACGCCGCCGGCAGCTCCGTTCCCCAGCAGCAGTCGTACGCACAGGCGCCGAGCCAGCAAGCTCCTTACAACCCCGCAGACCACGGCGCCGGCCACCACTACTCACAACAGCAGTTCGAGGGACCTCCGGGCACGGGAGCACCGAGCCACGCTCAGAGCGGTCCTTACACCGACCCGGCTGCCGCACACGCTGCCTACATCGCGCCCGCTACCGATCCCAGCCACAAGGAGAAGCGCGGATGGGGTGAGCGCCTCTCCCAGATGGGCATGAAGGCCGCTGTGCCCATCAATGCCCTTGCCAATAAGATGGGCTCGCAGAGCTTCCTGCCCACCACCATGGATAGAGAGTGCGACAAGGCGGCCAAGATCCTCAAGAGCTTCTGCAGTAAGTCCCCTCAAACCACACCCCCAACCATAAACAACCCCATCGAGCACTCGGCTAACACACAATTTCACAGAGGAGGGAATCACATCCGACGTACCCCCACAGACGGGCGAGCACCTCGAGCCCGGCAAGCACGCCGAAGCGACCGGCTCGCGCCCCACGACGCCCAACAAGGAAAAGGCGCGCAAGGAACCCAAAGCCATCGTCAAGATCCCCTCAAAGGTCATCAACAAGGCCGTCGGCCTCGCCATCTTCACCACCGCCCGCGTAGGCTTCCAGTTCTCCGGCGCAACCGGCTCCGGCATCCTCATTGCCCGCCTCCCCGACGGCTCCTGGTCCCCGCCCTCGGGCATCCAGGTCCACGCCCTCGGCGCCGGCTTCATGATCGGCGTCGACATCTACGACTGCGTCTGCGTCATCAACAGCCCCGCCGCCCTCGCCGCCTTCATGTCCACCCGCGTCAGTCTCGGCCCTGACGTCGCCGTCGTGGCGGGCCCCTACGGCGCCGGAGGCGTCATGGACGTCGGCGCCTCCTTTGGCGGCAAGAACCCCGACCCCAAGGACAAGAACGCAAACGACCACGTCACGGACGCAAAACCCGGCGAGGACGGCAAGCTCAAGCCCGACGAGAAGGATAAGAAGCGCAGGAGCAGCAGCACCTCGCTCAAGCCCGTCTTCTCCTACGTCAAGTCCCGCGGCTTCTACGCCGGCATCCAGGTCGACGGCACCGTCGTCACGGAGCGCAAGGACGCCAACGCCGCGTTCTACGGACAAAAGGTCACCGTGGACCAGATCGTCAAGGGCCAGGTGCCGCCCCAGGGTCCCAACGGCATGTGGCCCGCCGGCGCCCACCCGCTTTACGAGGCCCTCCGCACCGCGGAGCAGCAGCAGGCTCTCCCCGAGGTCCACCTGCCCCAGGCGACGCCCGGCCAGCAGGCCCCGCCCGGGTCGATCCCCCCTCACCAGCAGCAGCCAGCCTATGGTCAGCAGCAGCAGTACGGCCATCAAGATGCCGGCGGCCCGCTAGGTTCGCACCCTCCCGGCCAGGGTGGCCCCGTCGCCTCGGGTGGTCTGAGCCGCGAGGAGCAGCTTCCGGGTTACGTGGATGACGGTGTGGCGCGGCCTGGTGTCGGTGATCACAAGGGCCACTACCAGTAAAGAGGTGGCAAGGGCAAATGATTATGGGTTTGCATAGGAGAGAAGAGTGTTCGCAAAGGGCCAGAGAGATATCCCCATGGGCGTTTTTAGTGGTTGGCATGCTTAAGCTTAGCATAGATGAATTCAGATCAAGATATCCACCAACATCAATTTCTCATACAGTGAAGATTTGCAATAGTTACTTACCAATTCGTGACACTTCCGTTTCCCCTCAATCTTACGTGAACCTCCTCCGTCCCGTCGATCATCACGTTTAAGTCGCCTTCCCTGTCCACAAGGGAAAGAACAGAATAGAAACATGGAGAGAAAACTCCTCACAGATCGTTGGTCTTCCCCATCCTCGAAACACCAGAATGAAACGGAAGAAAAGCCACGCAGTCGCCCGATAAAACAAACCGAACGCAGCCTGCACGCCACTCCTTTGGGTAAGTGTGTGATGCACTTCTTTTGCTCTGCCACGCTTGTTAAGAGCGTGCCTCGCCTTGCCCTCGGCTCTTGCCGGCCACACATCCTCCGGGATCACACAGCCGTCGAGATAGATTTTGCTTGCCCCAAAGTAAGCATTCGAGTTACACACACCAGATGGAAAAAGGAGAAAAAGTTGACAAGCGCACGGGAGGGAGAAGACTCAGACACGGGAAGAGAAACACACACACATACTCACTTACACATACAGAGCAGAAAAAAGAAAAGGTGAAATAGATGACGGCCGGGGCCGCTGCAGGACGAGGGTGGGACGAGGGATACATGTCTGCCTGTTGAAGTCCGTGGACTGTTTGTTGCGTGCTTGCTGCGCTCCCATGTATATATCACATTTTCCCTTACCTTTGTATGTTGAAAGTGCGACAGATCGCAAACCTGAAGAGGCAAGCAAAGCAGACTACGAGCAAGACTGTTCATTCACTCTTGACCTTTTGGTCTAGGAAGAAAACGAGATCTTCCAATTGCCCATCGCTTGGAACAGATATTGGAGTGCGAATTAGGGAGGTAACTTGGCGAAACAGCAACCCCCAATTTGATAAGGACGTAGGGAGAAAGCAAGTAAGAGCTTTGACTGGCTTCCGCCAAGTCGTTCATCGTACGCGGCTTCATCTTGCATTCAAGTACACATGCTTCGGATGCTTCACAGACACAATTGCAAGCCATGTCTGGCTGGCTGCATCCGCACGCTAGCCCTAGTTGGCTTCGGAGGGCCTTCCCGAACCAAGGGCACGCATGGTCCTATTGCAAAGAAACATATGCTGCTGTTGCGGCCGGCAAGGGAAGCAAAAAAGCAATGGTTGGTTCTGAGCCCTCCTCAGATTGAGAGCCGCCATGCCATCGCAGTGAGCACAGGAGATCATGCAGGCGGGCCAAGTGCGGGGATGGGCAAAGAAATGGAGGCCCAATCAATAAGTCGGGTCGATGAAAAGTGATAGTTTTCGAAGGAGTAGGTTTGGACGTCCAGCATCTGTTGGAACTTTGGAAGGAATGCTTTCAAACTTCTGCTTGTGAGCCACCGACGCGCTCGCAACAACAGACAAGAAGGATTCAAACGGAGGTCGAACGGAAATAGTGCCTCAAGGCTACGACCCCTATACGGTTCTTGATCGAGCCACTGAGATAAGCGGAGGGAAGAAAGCAGATCGCGATATACGCCAAATAACCCCTTGCACTATGGCAGCCGACAGGCCGTATGGAGAGCGATTGACAGACGATGGTGCGGCGTAGTCCAGGGGCCCACGGCCCAACTGCCGGCCGGCTCCCGTGCGGTCCCGCGTGGTTAGAGGTTTAGCATTATGGCATCCATTAGGTCAGTGACAATCAATCCGGAGCCGTCGCCAGCGCTGAATGGTGTATGGTGTTTGTCACTGGTTGGAAGTTGGCCAACGGGCTGGATATTGTTGTAGGGAATAGCCATATCGAGCAGGGCGATCCTCAAGCGATGTGAAACGGATCAGTTGGGTGATCCGCAGGGGTTCATCAGATAACTTTTGACGCAATTCAGACGACGTTCATTGTGCGGATTGTCTTGGGTCCAAAATAGCAGCGGTAATGGACGGATGGCTGGTCCTCGGGTGCTTTGAGATGTGAGCTAGGCGCCGTACCAGATGCTCTATTCCTCGAGGTAGGTATGTTAGACTACCCCCGCCGGCAGTCTATTCTTGATATCGATTCCGACATTCCAGTCCATACCCAGCAAGGCGGTGCATCGCATTTGTGACGATTGTCTAGACTTTGCTTGTCTCGCCAAAGCCGCAAGCTCGAATCGCGGGATTCATGCCCTGTTCTGAGTCGCCGGGTTCGCTGAGCGAAATTTCAGAATTCTCAGTCTGCGCGGAATTCGTGAGTCGTGGTGATCGGATCCATGAGCTGGTGGAGTAGCTTAACGACTGGATTTTGTACGCAAGGTTGTGCTGAGGACGTCATCGACTCCACGACGATGAGACGGCCTGGGATATGCAGGTCTCTCTGCGCCTTTTGACGTTTAGCAAGAATGCTTTCTGGGCCTTCGTCTGAGGTTAAGTCTTCTTGTTGCTTGCTTCGGCCTTTCGCCGGCGGTTCAGAACCCCCAGTGGCCCCTATTTTTGCCTGTGTGCCTCTGCAAAGTCCAAACTCCAACTGCCCACAACCCCTTCTTCATCTGATATCCCCACGCCAAGGAAACGGTCACTGGAAACTGGCGCTGAATTGATGGGTAACAGATCCGTCAGGCCATGTCGGGTCCATTAAATGGGCTCTCCAGATGCGGTGGGATGAGCAGGTCGATCGACCGTGTCCAGTAATGCTCGCCATTTTTCTCTCTTTTCCTCATTCTGGGCTTCAGGGTGTACTCTGTGTCCGTTGCACGATTCGCACGCGGTTGGGACCGGTTTGCTGGTGCAGCCGTCATCTAAACATTTCCGATTTCTCGACGATTAAGCTCATCGCCAAGTCCAAATGTTTGTCTTGACTGGCCGGGGAGAGCTGGCGCAATTGACTTTTGCCCAACTTTTGACTCTGCGCTTCCCGCTTGTCGGGGCATGCAGTGGAAGGCTGGAAAGTATGTTGGCTAAGGTTCACGGCGTCGAACCGAAAGTCTGATGGACTGGGCCAGCTGCCGCTCCAAGCACCCGCCGTGGTTTGGGGATGGGTGGCTGGACGGTTGAGCTTCACCACCATGCGTGCATGCCACCATGGCTTGAAAGGGGAACAAAGAATGCGTGTCTGTTGTCAGAGAAATGCTGATCGGCCGCGGTTCGCAGCAGGATCCGCGTCATGTTTCGTCGAAGCAGAAAGGAATCAAACGGCGCCGGCACAATCCCTGAATCGGGAAGCGTCGCTGTCAGTTGGGGGTGTCTAGGTCCCTAGGATGCATGGACTCGAGAAATGATTTGTTGCAGGGTAACAGTCCATTGAACGGCGGACCCTTTTCAGCCAGCCTTCAGTCCGTTTTAGGACCATGGTGTCGCAGGCACCGCAGGGTACCCGAAGCAGTTGTCCAGCCAGAGAGGACATTGGCTTGAAAGCAGCGCCTCCCGTCTTTCGTCGACGTCGATCCCAGCGGGATGGAACATGGGATTGGCTCTCTGGCTTCTTAGTGCTCCAGCCTCCAGGTGGTTCTATGACCGTTGAGGACGCTGAAAGGGACTGTGGCCGGTTGTACGAATACGTAGGAGCAATAAGGGCGATTGCTGAAGATCTGCTGAGCCTCCCCAGGGCGGCAACCTTCTGGAAGAAGCGCGGTAAGCAAGTATTTTGTTTTCGGATCGCGGCAAATGCGTAACCAAGCGTGGAAGACAGCAGCTGTTTGTGGCCTCTGGGACCAGCCGGCAAAGGAGAGAGCGTAGCCAAGTGCGCAGCTAATTGGCCACTTTGGTGGAGGCGACGGTGCAAACTGGGTCGTCCGGTTAGGAGTGACGACGCGTAAGGCGGCCCGTTTTTCTCGTGGTGCAAAAAATAGCAACTCTTCTGTCGTATGTATCTTGATTTCTGGCAGACAGAGGGTTTCATTCGGAGTAATACTGCGCAGGCGGCGGATGGCAGGAAACAGTGGCACCAGAACAGGCTGTGCTCGTGTATTAGCGGGTACACCGTATGAAGCGTGCAAAATCCTCAGTGGCAACCACGCAAACCCAAGTCAGGACTCGGGAAAGACGCTGCACCCGTAGGGCAATGCCAACCAGCTCGTGTTGATCGTGCTGCAGCGGATGGAACAAGGTGGCCCAGAGTACAGTGCACAACAGAGCGGGTTCAGAAGGGCCGATGAGGGCCGATGACGATGGCGATGCAGGCTGAACCAGCGTCACGGGTTTGGTGGCAGAGGCGGCGACTCGGCGCGAATTGATGATAGGCCATCCAGTTTCTGTAGAGGGGTTCCTTTCCTGCCATCTATCCGTAGCTGGTGTAGCTGCACGGAAACAACTCCGTGGGAGTCCGTGGAAGACGCCATATGTTTCTTGATATCGACCGAAAGAGAGACACTGATAGTATCATCCCCTTTCGGCTGACCGAAGTCGAAAACGGCTGGTCTGGGATTGAGGCGAATCGACGATGATCAGCAGCGTGGTATATAGATTGAGTAGCGAGTAGAGTTGTCCGAGCCGTGCAAAACCATCCACCAAATGGAGAAAATCCACGGGCCAAGTTGCCAAGTCATTGCCTGCTGTATCCGTATTGAATCGACGGGACGTTTAATTCTTAGGGCCTCGACCGTCAAATCTGTCACTATCCGAAAATGGACCGAACGCGTTGCGCCGGCCCTTGGGAACCCTTCCGCGATGATGCCATGAGCAGTCTATTTCAGAAAGACCCGATTGGGAGCCGCACTGCGATATGAATTGGAACGGAGACGAGGATTCGCGATTCGGGTATCCGTACGGATAGACTCGACTGGAAGGGGTTGGCCTGGATGGCTTCGCAGCAGCAAATTGATGAAATTTGGATGGTTTGCAGATGGGGGTGGGGGGAGGGAAAATAATTAAGATTGGGGTCGCTCGGCACATGGGAAGGCGAGAGATTGCAGGTTGTTCGCGGGTACGGGAGCGGTACTTGGCGATGGGCGGTCATTTCGGTGGGCTCGGAAGGTAGAATCTGAGTTCCTTGTTTTGTCGCCTTCCTAGATCATCTTTGGTAGATGGTCCCTTCCTAGGGTTTTTTTTTTTGGCTCCCAGTGGGAAGAAAGAAAGGAAGGAGGGAGAGGGAGGGAGGGTTCAGAACAGACACCGGCTATCTTCACACCCCTCCAAAACGAAGCAGGAACCCCTGAGGACCTGAGGAAAAGGGACAGATAGAAGGTGGCATCTTGACCAATCATGACGGTGCTCATTATGATTTTCTACTTCCATACTCCGTAGGTACGGATAGTTGTATATGGAGTGTGCAACCGCGGACCTTCCAATCGCGTGACATTGCCTCGAGCACGTTTACAGACCTGGCAGAGCGGCAAGATTGAACATTTGAAGATGGCGATCGAATCTGGTGGTCTGTGAGAGGAGGAATGGATCACATGAATCAGGATCCTCTCTTCCCCCAGTTATGGTGAACTCTGACAGACTGATACGGATGAACATTTCGTCATTGCTTTTCGTTTTTCAATCGTACCCTATTTCCTCACACTCAACTTGCATTTGGCACTCATTTCGCCTTTTCCTCCGCTCATGCAGGGCACGCTCAAACACTGTCTAACAGCCCACTATCTGATAAGGCCGAATACTCAACTGCCACTCATATACACGCCAGAGGGAGGGAAAGTCAACAATCATGCAGATGGCCTTACTAATGAACGCCCACCGCTTGCGAATTCGCCCAAATTTGCTCTAGCCTCTTGGTCCCGTCTGCAATCTGTACACTAATTAGCGCCCATCCACAGGCGACTCGGCGCTGAATCCCAGCGGAGAGGGACGGTGGGCCGGCGTTTCCTCTCAGCTTGGAAGCTTGTGGCTTGCAGCTGGCGCCGGGCTCGATACGCAAGTCAGGAACAGGAGCCCGTTGATAGCGCCGTCTTGACGGGAATGTCAATTGAAAGTCAAAGAGCAGATCGGCCGACACCTACCTAGGCGTTAGCACGCTCTTTGACGCCTTCTGCCACGTAACCGCGCTCGGGGGCCGAAAAGAAATTTATGCAGGCGATTGTCCATCGACAAAGTGTCGAATGTGTGTTGATAGCTGACGTCGTCACCTACTTTCTCTGCCAGGTTTCCAAGGTCATAGGTTGGTATCATCATCATCATCATCATCATCATGAGCAGCAGCAGTGCCGTCTTATCCACGATAGCGCCTCCGCATACAGCGCCCAGCGTTCTCGGCACGGTTGACAGGTCAGCCAGATGCCGTGCCCAGCAGATGGGATTGTTGGGTCCTTGCCGTCTTGGTACCGCAACGTCGACGACAAGATGCATATTCAGCAAGTAGATCCGTGATCTCGCCAGACTGCTAGCTGGATATGGCGAGCGATAACGCAGAGCACACTGGCGACTGGTCACTGAGATGGAACTCCTAGAGGCAGGCCGCAGATTACCTTACTGCGTACAGTACCTAGAGCAGCACGGCAGTACACCGGGGAGGCTGTGAAGGCACGTACTGGATATCCCGACACGCACCCCACCCTAGGCCCCCACCTGCGCCTATCTGCACACCCCCCCCTTCCCATAGTGCCCCCCTCGTGCGTTGCCGGTCCTGGCCAGTCAAATTTTCTGATTCTTTCCCCGTCCCTGGTCGCGCGGGCTGGACTTCTCCCACCTCCCCATGTCCTTCCCAGTTGTCGACCCATGCGCCGTGATCCAACAATTTTCAAATGCCCCCTTCTTTCTCACAGTGCCGCCCGCACCCAACACGCAGCTCACTCACTGTCACCGACACTGATACTCACGTACAACACTGCGTAGGTCTTGGTTTCGGTAGCTTCTCAGGGCTCTCCCTACCTATCCATCCCGCTACGACGATGCGAAGCCCTGGAAGACTGGCGGAGATGATTGAGATCAGTATCGGGGGCGCGATAAGATGAGATGAAATGACGAGGACACCCGCTTTGTGCCACGAGGAGAAGCAACGACTGCAGCAAGCAACATCAGATCGGACTCATGTTGCTTCTGCGTGTTCCATGCTGCCGCGTGTACGTGTGCAATCGCACAGGAGAAAAAGGGAGACGGAGACACTGGAGTCTGGAGACATGATCACGCGGTTTCTGTCTCGAGCAGCAAAGCAACTTTCGTTCTGATTCAATCAGTTAGCCTCAAGCTCAATACTCGTTTCGTGGAATCGAGAGTAAGCTCGACTCGGTCCCCCATCCGCACTCGTCAACCTCCAACTCGGTTGTAAATTCCCATGCAAGACGCAAGCTGCAGGTCCCGTTTCCGCGCCAAGGTACCATCCCAGGTTCCCCTGCACCTTGCCTTTGGCCCTGCCGCCCTCTGCTCAGCAATGGTGCCTCCCACTCTGTAACCACTGGCTGTCACTGCAGCACGCAGAATCTCTCTCTCATTCTTTTTCGCCTCACAGTACCTCCTATTCCTGTCCCTTCCTTCCCCCCCTATCATATGTGCTCGTCTAGGAGCAGGAGCATGGTCTTTTTGTCATAGAGTCTGTGTAGGTACGGATACTCCGTAGTGTACCTACATGCTAAGGTACCTTACCGTGCTGCTACCTTAGGTCAGCACTGGCAGCCGGTGGCGGTGGCGGCGTTGACACTGGCAGCGGCTCGTTATCCGTTGTCGTCGTCAACCGGCGCTTGGGAAATTGTGGCTGAGACGGCCCAAGTATTCAACATCGGTTTGTTGACTTTCCGTCCTTGTTCATCCGAGGCAGGACCTGGAGGCAGTTGAAGCGCCCGTCCCCTACTTCCCTTTTTGTTCTGCTCCCGATTTCCCTTGTTCACGCACATACGGATGCACACACACATATTGTTTGGACGGTATTTTACCATACCGTCCCCTCCGTACCTTACCATAAATCCTGTACGGGAGGGAAACCGTCCATCGCTTCTTCTATGTGTGGAAGCGATGGGCGGCAAGGACCATCGTCTTTCTTCAGCATGGCAGGCTACCCCTGTACGCCCAATTTAATTCCAATCAACCATCCCACCCGCGTTCCCACGTCTTCTCCCAAGTGTGTCGGTTCATCAATCCAAGGCCCCGGCCGCACCAACCAAACCTGGCCCGCCTGCTTCTTCTTTCTCTATCCGTTCCTACACAGTGATTTTTTTCCCCCTGGCTTGATCCCGTAGCTGACAGAGTATGATAGTATTTGTACCAAATTTCTCCTTGGACGTGGGCGACTGATTACCTGTCTCTCTTCCACAGCTCCCTACAGAAACAGACTGCCCTTTCTGCTTCCTTCTTTTTTCCCTCGTCCCTTTCAGTGTATTCCTAGTCTGCTAGTGTCCACCTTTTCCCTTTCCACACTTCATATCTGTAGGTACGAAATACTGCCACATAGTCTCTCTCTTCCCCTCCAAGTACCCTCGAGGATCGCGCACTTGGTTCATCCACATGCCCCCTGCTCTTTTCCCTAGCTCCATCACTCTCCCATTCCAATTCCCACACCCCCTGACAGCCTACCCTGGGAACTTCCCACCATCCCCCGTCCATCACTCTACGCCGTACCGGAGTCTCCTCTTCTTCGCTGCTATCCACGAATACGTCTTCGAGGTCCTTGCAAACTGGGACCTGTCTCTCTCCTAATTGCCCTAGCCTGGCCTCCCGTTCACATCGGCGCACTATTCGTACGCCTTTGCTTCCCCTACGCAGCACTACCTATCCGCCAAGACCCTCTTTTCCTTCTTCCAGACCTCTTCTACCTCTTCTTCCCTCATCTCCCACCCTTCCCCTCCTACTCCTTTCCTCCTTCTTCGTCTCTCCAGCTCACGACGAAATCTGGATCGCCAGTCTGTCTGTCTGCGTCTTCGTTTCCTAGCGGCAGAGATTCCGATCCCGCTCCCGACCACGCATCTCACTCATCGTTGTCGTCGTCAACGTCTTCCCGATCACTTGCCGGTCCTATGATCGTGTCACTCGCTCAGCAACAATAACAGCACTGCTAGTCACCATCTTTAGTACCTACGTTTCCGTCTTTCCTATGCGGTTCTCGCCTTGACGCCTTTTTCCGACCGTTTTGACACATCTTGGCCCGTGGAGCTACATCGTCCGAACTACTGCTGCCGCCATTATTCTCTCTCCATCATCCAGAGTATAGCTTGGTCGGCATCTCTTGGCTGCTCTCACCAGCGATTGTGTATACCTCACCTTCCCCCGCCTCTCAAGGACGACACCCACTCACAACCGTCAAGCTGGACGAAAAACAACTAGAAGTTTTTATTCGGACAATGGGAGCTAAGCTGCCCAATCCGCATCGCGTCTGCAGCATGCGTAACCCACTTACGAGAACGCTGCTTTTTGCAGTCGTCGTCCTCATCGTCATGGCCCTCACCCTCAGAAACGATGCCATCGACGTTCGCGGCCGCATTATGAAGACGGGCGCCGGTGTCAAATCATCAATCACGCATCAGCAGCCCCTGGACCCCGTCAAGTCGCACGGTTCCTCGTCGCTTTCCGAAAAGATCCCCGCCGAGCCCGCTCCCTCCTCAAGCCACGTCATGAACTGCGATATCAACACCGACCACATCAAGACCCTCAAGGACAAGTACGGCCTTTCCGAGAAGATTCACTACTTCAAGCGCTACGTCAGGTTCAGTCGCAAGCCCATCCAGCGCAAGGGTTACACTGTTTTGGATCAGGAGTTCCTCCCCAAGAAGTTCAAGACTGTCGACATCACAAAGTCGTACGCCCCTGAGGAGTGCCACGAGCCCCTGGATGTCCCCGTCACACAGTCTTCCTACCCTTCCACCGTCAACGCCTCCGACTTCATGTTCGCTGTTTCTACTACCTACAAGCGTTTCAATGACCCTAAGACAAGCCCGATTAAGGAATGGGCTCACTGGCTTACCGACAGCAACGGGAAGTCCAATGGCGGCAAGCTTTTGCTGTTGCTTCTTGACGCTAGCGACGCTGAGTTGAAGGACGCCAGCGACAGGCTCAAGAGGGTTGGAATTGACGCCGACGTCGCCCACTCCGACCCCTCCATGGAGATGGCTGTTCGCTACCTTACCCTGGTGCCTTATCTGTACAACCACCCTGAGAGAAAGACCAGAAAGTGGCTCGTCACTTGTGACGATGACACCTTCTTCCCCAGCATGCACGGTCTGATTGACAAGTTTGCTACCTTCGACCACCTCGACCCTCTCTACATCGGAACCCTTTCCGAGGACGTCAACGCCATTCACCGCCACGGCTCTCAGGCTTTCGGCGGTGCTGGTGTCTTCCTCAGCGTCCCTCTCGCGGCTGCCATTAACCAGCTCTACGAGTCTTGCAAGACGGAGACCAAGATCAAGGAGGCCAACTCAGGCTGGGGTCCTCAGGGCGATATCCTTCTCCGCAAGTGTATCTACGAAAATACCGAGGTTCGTCTGACCAATATTTGGGAGCTTTGGCAATTGGACTTGTACGGCGACCCAGCCGGCTTCTACGAGTCTGGTATCAAGCCCTTGAGCTTGCACCATTACAAGGGCGGCGGTTGGCATTACGCCAAGCCCCTCCAGTCTGCCAAGGTCGGACACGCTTGTGGAGAGGATTGCGCCTACCAGCGTTTCATTACCGCTGACGACTTCATCATCGCCAACGGATTCAGCGTTGCCCACTACCCCCAAGGTATCGACTTCAACTTGGATCAGATGGAACGCACCTTCACTCCTGCTCCGGATGACATTGGCTGGAACTTGGACTACATGTTCGGCCCCCAGCGCAGATCTTTGCACAAGACCGGTCGCAAGATTGCCTGGGAATTGCAAGAGGCCCACGTACAGGAGGATGGATCCGTACTTCAGGTGTACACTCGTCGGAAGGACGATGAGCGGTGGGTTGAGGAGGATGGCGAGCCGATGAGCAAGATTGACGGTGTCATTGAGCTCGTCTGGATTCCTTCAACATGAAGTGCCCTCGGAACTGCCGAGCACGACGATACGATACGACCAGAGGCATTCCCAATAACCTCTCGCCTCATGATATGACGGGTTAGGGTGATTCTGGCATTGCAAAAAAGCTCAAGGATTGGATCAAAGCCCATTCGCAGCTCATTTCACGCATTTGTTCAACCCAGGACATCCCGGCCTGTTCGCAATAGCTGCCCTTCAGCTGAAATGGCACGGGCCCGTTTCGATTCAGACGGCAGCAAAAAAGTCAATCTGGCCGACAAAGAACGACAGGTTGCATTGCCCAGGGCACCTACCTACAATTACGACAACACCCCTGGACAGGATCATAATTATAATCCGCTGACCGTGATACCCTCATTAAAACACAACAACACTCTTCTTCGATTCGACTCGCATCTCGACTTCGGCATACAGCTCGCATTGAGCTTCGGCGTTTGAGTATGATACGGGGCATTTTTTCCACATTGACAGCATGCTGGCAAACGCTTACCAACTTTCCTTTCTTTTCTATCACTGCGGCATTGCATTGCACATAGATGGATTGCGTCGACGGATCGCGCAATCGGCACATAGACCTGTGACAGGCCGGACGTTTGGAGTCATGATAAGGACGTTGGGTGTCCTTTTTGGAGGTCAACCACCTGGTATGGTTTGATTTTGGTGCAAGGAAAGGCAAACATCGGTGCCTATGTAGAGTTCCAGAACAGGTGTATACCAATGCTACGAAATATTCAACAGTTGCAAACTTGATTTTACAACCTTCCGTACCTGAGTTCTTGAGAATCTGTGCCTTCGAGTCGGATCGCCATCGGCTGAGAGATGCTCGAGATGGGACGAACTGCTCATTCTGGGCCTGATATCCCAGGCCTCAGTCAATAACGGTCGTCAGGCACCAAACTGATTTGTCTCAGCCACGCCCCGCCCCCACCCGAGGCAGGCTCGCGCCACAATGCACTCGTGCCCCGCCAACGTCAGTTCCAGCGCAGCTTCCTTTCCATGCTTCGAACAATGAAGTCATGAGGCTTGTGACATACCGCGCCTAGCTCGAGGTTCTACAACGACGTCCCCTAAGCCCCGAGAGGCACTCTTCCACCATGGCGACGTGAGTATTGCCTTCATACACACCAGTGTCTCTCCTAACTTTCTCGTCATGGCCAGCATTTCGAATATTCTGTCGTTGCCGTTCCGCAAGTCCACACAGCTCTCGCTCTCGTCGACGATACGACAGTACATCAACACCAAGTATGACCAACACCCGGACATGTTTCGTCAGGACCTCGAGGTCATCGACGCCCTGCGACGAGATGCGGTCAACGTGAGGGAACCGCACCCTAGCGGCGTGAAAAAGCTGCAGGCCTATGCGGGACAGCTCGTGTGGATCGGGGGCAAGTTCCCGATCGACGTACGTCTAGCAATTTCCACCCAAACCAGAGAGAGATGGTAAGATCGCTAACGCAGATTGCGAACAGATCGGGGCTGAGTTTACCTGGTACCCAGCATTGGGTTACAACACTGAACGACCGATGGTGCGAAACAACCTCAAATACGAACTCATGAACATTCTCTACAACTTGGCCTCCCTCTACTCCCAACTTGCGGTCGCGCAATCAAGATCTGGTACGGAAGGTCTCAAGACGGCCGCGGGCCACTTTGCCTCGGCGTCTGGAGTACTAGAACATATGCTGAAGGAAGTCCTGCCCGAACTGCGCATGTCTGACCCGCCCGAAGACATGGACGCCAACACCCTCGAGTCTCTGTCCCAACTGCTCTTGGCACAGTCGCAAGAGTGTTTTTGGCAAAAGGCAGTCATGGACGGGTACAAGGATGCCATCATTGCTAGGCTGGCCGCTCGTGTCTCCGATCTCTACAACTCGGCGGGGGAGGCTGCTATGAAGAGCGAGGCGATCAGCTCTGCTTGGATCCACCACATGAGCGCAAAGCACCACCACTTCGCTGGTGCGGCGCAATACCGGGCCGCATGCGATTGTCTCGAGAAGAGGAAATATGGCGAAGAGGTTGCTCGCTTGCAGGACGCTGTGAGCTGTGTCAACGAGGGCTTGAAGGAGAGTCGGGGTGGCTACCTTAATAAGGCGGTGCTCGAGGATCTTAATGGTCTGAAACGAAAGGTCGAAGAAGATCTCAAAAGGGCAGAGAAGGACAATGACGTTATCTACCTTCGTAAGTACCGAAATCTAGTAAACAGAGGTCGCAAGGCTAACTCGAGAAGAACCTGTACCGCCAAAGTCGGAGCTCAAAATTCTTGACAGAGCCAATATGGCAGTCGCTAGAGTGCCTCCGCAAGTAGCCAACCCGTTTGACTACGTCGGGGATCAGGCCGAATTCGGTCCAGCACTTTTCACAAAACTAGTTCCGTTCTCCGTTCACGCCGCCATCACTATTTACGAGCAACTGCGCGATCGCATAGTCAACGAAAACATTATTGGTCAGATGGAAACGCAGACAGAAAAGCTTCATGCCATGCTCAGCTCCATCAATCTCCCGGGTTCGCTGCAGGCACTTGAGAAACCGCTTGGTCTGCCTCACAGTTTGGTCCACCACGCGGAGGAAATACGGCAGGCAGATGCTATAGGAAGGATTCAACGGGCCTTCTCGGATATCGATAAGTTACGGACTGCCGACATCGCCATCTTCAACGAAGGTAAAGCGATACTGGCAGCCGAAGAGGAGGAGGACAACCGAATGAGACGGAAGTACGGCACAGACAGATGGTCAAGACCGGAAAGTCGCAGCGACCCCCAGGGAGGCCAGTTCTGGGCTCAAGTAGCCGAGATCGAAGGCTACTTTGCGAGCAGTACCAGCAGTGATGCGGTCGTTCGAGAGAAGTACAAGGAGGTACAGGACTTGCTCGAGATGCTCTCTGGATCCGATCGAGCCATCATGGACTATGTGCCTTCATCCAGGCGCATGGACATCCCAGAGCACCTGAAGCCGGTAATAGGTAGGCTTCGGGGGGCTTATAATGATGTCCTGCGACTTGAGTCCAAAAGGAGAAAAAAGGCTGAGGTGCTGCGGGAGAAGGCGAGGACGGACGACATCAAGCCGGATATCCTGAAAGAAGCTGCACGACTCGAGAGAACATACCCGACAACAGCAATTGTCCCGGCCCACTTTGAGGACTTTTTCGAGAAGCGTCTTGACAAGCTTTATGACTCTGAGATCGAAGCGGTGGCCAAGGAAGAAGACGAGCAAGAGCGCCTCATGACTGAGGTGCAGAGAGTCAACCGAGAGTTTGAGAGTCAAAAGAAGAATATGTCGAGTGGTAGTCGCGAGCGGGAGCTGGCACTTCAGAAGCTTGACAATGCCTACTACAAGTACAAAGAAATCGTCAACAACGTGGACGTCGGTCGCAAGTTCTACAATGACTTGAGCAAGGTCGTGGGCCAGAACTTTCGCGATCCTGTCAAGGCCTGGGCTGCAGAGCGGCGGATGGACGCCAAGAGTCTTGAGGAGTAAGGAATAACCCCTCTGCGTATCAGCTCACCGTACTAACTAGTTTATAGGGAGGTCAGCATGCCGCCGCTCAATTCACTGAACCTGAACCGATCCCCGGTCCACTCCCCGACCGGCTCAAACTACGACCCGCGGCCCCAATCCTACTTTAGCGCCAGCGTCGTCCCCGGCACAACAGCCCAGCAGCAGCAGCCACCGTCGCGGCACGAGGTTCACTCTCCCGCTGAGGCACATATTCAGTCATGGGCCGGGTCGACTGTCGAGCCCCAGCACCCGAGACCCGCGGCGGCAATGTCGAACATGTGGCAGCCGGATATGGGCATCAAGTTCGGAGCTCAGCCAGGTGCACCAGCACCTCCCGGCGGATCAACACAAGGCCAGGGCCCGGCAAGCCAGCCGCCGCAAGGAGGCACCTGGAACCCGTCCTCTGGGATCAAGTTCGGTTAGGACACGGATCGATTCCCACCGCCTGCAAAGAAGGGACGGTGAAGAGGGAGGTGGACGGGCAAGTCCGATGGAGGCTTCCATTTTGTCGGCTTTGAGCGAGTAGTTTGGCGTTGATGGGTTTGTGTCGTCTTGCTAGATGTACCATAGCTCCGTCGCAAAGCACGCTTGTCGTGTTTGCGGAATGAAGAATACGTATGTGGTTCGTTCATGTATACTGAAGCATACTCAAGCATAGTCGAAGTACTCCGCAAATGTCGAACCGCCAGATGATTTCTCGTATGGATCCAAAGGGAATTCTAAACCTGTTGCACACGATGTCTTGCCAGTAGACCATTAATCAAAATTGCCTCTTTGAGGGCTGTGTGGACTACTAGATCTTTGAAGCGCGGAGGATATGCCATTTCACTAGATGTTCCTTTGGAAATTCGTCCCTCCCCCACCTATCATCCATTCCAGTGTTCACAGCGAAGCGTAGGGTTCAGAAACATGCGCTATGACAAACAACATTTGATATCTTGAATCGACACAGGTTCTTAAGAGAGACTCGGGGTGGAGGCGACTATGTATGGCTGGAAGCGGGATGTCCCAAGGGCGTGGGACGCTTGACGGTATTATGTAGATTCCTCTAGAACGGAATTGGAGGTGAAGAAAGTTCGGCGCTATTTTTAGTCTCATGGCTTTTTGGAATGTTTTCTCCATTTTTATGCGCCTCTTGTCTCTTTTTTCTTTTTTTCTTGTTCGGCCGATAGGAATTGGAGAAATGAAGTCTGGGGGTTACATGGCATTTCAACCGCAGTTGACCGCGGGTTACAAGGCAAGAGAGAGGGGAAAGACCAAACACGTGATAACGTGCTCTTGGAACCGCTTGAATCGGAGCCAATTTGAAATCAGTAAGTGCAAGCGCGACGTTTTGCCGGGGAAAGGGTTTGTGAATCAGTCGGTG
Organism: Colletotrichum tamarilloi; assembly: GCF_030869305.1. Lineage (NCBI taxonomy): Eukaryota > Fungi > Ascomycota > Sordariomycetes > Glomerellales > Glomerellaceae > Colletotrichum > Colletotrichum tamarilloi. The sequence continues at coordinate 120,558 of NW_026849429.1, forward strand.
ACGTCGCTGAGTCAGTATCTGCCGAAATCATTTCGGACATGATCCGCGGTAGCCGTTGAAGAGTCTGCAATTTGTACAAGGTATGCAGTTGCCGGTCAGGGAACAACTGCCTCATGTATGTATGGGTGGCCTACACGGAAGAAGGTGACGATTTTGAGAGTATGAGTTTGTAGATGCTGGGCATCATGTTGTCGTGGCAATTGTGAGTTTTGTTTACTTGGAAAAAGTAAAGCTTGGGGAGCGGCAACGCGGCAGGCAATCGGGCGATGAGCCAAAGTGGAAAAGTTCAAAAATTCGATCCTGACAGCCAACAGAGATCGGGATCGGTTGAACGCTACCTGGGTACCTTATTGACAAGAGGAGAAAAACGTCCGACCGAGTCATTCCATTGGTCTCTTTTTTCCTTTGGCTGTGGACGCGTTTCATAGGCCGCTCTAGAACGTGGGAGAAGGCCCCAAGAAGAGACTGACGGGTGGATCTTGAGTGAATCTGGAAGGGGGAAAGAGGAGGGGTATGATGTCAGATTCTCTTTGGTTGGAAAGAGAGCCTCGCCCACCTACTGCCAACCTCCTGCCACCCTATGGGCTGTGTATGGTGTAGGTACCACAACAAATGGATGTGTTTTCCTTCGGTATCCATTTGCGGCATCTTTTTTTTGGGGGATGGGGGGGGGGCATCTTCCATTCTTTTTTTTTCTGCCCTTTCCACCATTCCTTGTTGCGTTTACCGCCAGCCTAACAGTTACCGCCCTGCCGTCACCGCCGCCGCCGCCAACAGAGAGAAAGTCGAAGAAATAGGAAAAGCGCAACGCCCGGAATGGTTTAGGTGACACTTCGCACTTGCCCGCCTTTCCGCATTCCTTCCATGCCCCTCCCCCTTCTCCAAATGCACCCCGTGGCCACGCGAAGTTCACGAGCGTAGTGTTGTCGCTCCCCGCCGGACTGTCACTCCGAAAGGCCCCTTTGGACAGGAAAAAAAAAAAGAAACCAACCTAAGCAACAAAGCCTCGGAAAAAAGACGCAGAACAAATCTGAAATCTGAGGAGAGAGGCATAGAGAGGTAGGCCTAGGCACGAAAGCCGCCAACACCGCCGCTCCCCCCTGCTTGCGACCCCTCGACATCGAAGCACGGCTACGCTCCTCTCACTCTCAGTCTCACACCCACTGCCCACTGACGCTCATTCTCATCCTCGTTCTTACTCTCAAGTCTCACTCGCTTTCCTTCTAACTCCCTCGCCAAACCCGGCTCACCTCACATACACACGCTCCCGCAGAGAACCGCACCCGCCACCCCTGTGCGGTGTGCTGCTGCTGCTGCTGTGCGCGCATCCGCGTGTGTGTATTTTCTTTCCCACATTCAAATGTCCGAGGCCCAACGCGAGCGGGAGGTCCAGCGATATCTCCAGAGCTGGCAGGTCGCCCAAGGTTCCTCCTTCAACGTCGCCCTCAATGTCGATAGCATCGCCGCCCCGGACTTACATGGCAACGGCTACAAGCCAAAGGCCTCGGCCGACAAGGCCCTCACCGCCTTTGCTCAGCTCGCCGTGCTGAAGCTCGACGTCAAGCGTGCCATGGTCTCGCTGATCGATACCACCACCCAGACCATTCTTGCCGAGGGTACCCGTAGCGTTCAACTTGGAGACTTTGAGCACCTGCAGGATTCAAACAGTAGTGGTTTGAACGACGCCGATGAGACGAATGTTGATAATGAACTGTGGCGTACGTAGGCCTCTCTATTCGGGACATCACATCACTCAGTCCCGGCCGCGGCTGCGGTTGCGGTTCGCCTCCGAAGCTATCCGCCGTCGCAGCATGTCGACAGTCTTCTTTACAAATGCTGGCCTCATGCTCGAATCTTATTTTCAGTGTGCATTGTCGGGCTCAGACATGCGGGAAGGAGGGGGCGGATCGTTTTGGGAGGTCCTATGCTGACATTTGTGATTTCCATAGTCGGCGCCACCATCCTTTCTCGTCCCGATGCCGTTTGCGAACACTCAATGGTGAATACTTGCACAGGTTTAGACCCCAAGGGCCGCCCGTATACGGCGACCGGACTCATCGTCAATGACTGCCGCCTCGACCCTCGATTCGCGCAGCGCCCCTATGTGCTCTCGGAACCCGGCGTACGCTTCTACGCTGGCGTGCCCATCATCTCACGCAGCGGCCACAAGATTGGCTCCTTTGCCGTCTCCGACGAACGACCTCATGATGGACTCACGGCGGAGGAAATTCGGTTCATGCAGGGCGTCGCGCAAACGGTTATGGAACATTTGGAGTGGGCCCGGGATCGCGTGGATAGGTTCAAGGGCGAGCGGATAGTGCGAGGACTGGCGACGTTTATCGAGGGATGTTCTACCATGAACGAAGATTCAAATCCTGTCAAGGACGACATACCGAGGAGCCCCTCGACGGTACGGCCACCGGATATGCCGCTCATCTCGACGCGACGGCCGATGCCCAGATCGAATTCGTACTTCCGCAACGCCGAAGCACTCGTCCGGTCTCGAGAGTCATCAGCGTCTCGTCAGCAAAGCAATACTACGGAACCTCAGGGGCCCAGCACCGAGAACCCGCCATCGCCCAAGAAGGCATACCAACCGAGGGCCGACGGCTTGTCGAAACTCTTCAACCGCGCAGCGGACGTCCTTCGTCACTCGACGCTGGCTGACGGCGTAGCCTTCTTTGGAGCCACGGCAACGACTGCTACTCCCGGAAGCCAATCAAGGTCGGGCAGGAATCAGTCGTCGGACGAGGAGGATGTCACACGACCCGCCACATCAGGCTCTGGGCTGGATAGCTCCGACTCTGACACCTCGCCCTCCGCCAGGCCCTGCAAGATTTTGAGCTTCTCCGTGGCTGATGAGCGTGCGCGCGCGCGCATCGAGCAGGGCCCGGCGCTTTCACTCGGCATTCTTGAAAAGTACTTTTCCATGTTCCCCATGGGCAAGACCTTTTCCTTCACCGAAGCCGGGCTTGGGGTGTCATCTGGCGACGACAGTGCTAGTGACAGGGAGACAATGGGCGTCGACGGGGCAGCGCCGCCTGACAAATCCGAAGGCAGACGGCGAAAGGTCAAAATGGTTCACGAAGAGCTCCTCAAAAAAATACCCGGAGCCAAGACAGTGGTCTTTGTACCACTGTTCGACTACGGTGAGGACAGGTTAGCCGGCGGGTGTTTCCTCTGGACCTCCGTCACCGGCCGCATGATGAATCTCGACCAGGACCTCTCGTACCTCCGAGCCTTCAGCAACAGTATCATGACCCAAGTTGGCCGCATCAACAGCCAAAAGAACGAGGCGGCCAAGACGACCTTTATCGCGAGCATGAGCCACGAACTCCGCAGTCCCCTCCATGGCATCCTCGGATCCGCCGAGCTTCTGCAAGATACCAGCACAGACGCGTATCAATCGGGTCTCATCAGCTCCATCGCCACCTGTGGAAAGACGCTGCTCGACACGCTCAACCATGTTCTCGACTACAGCAAGATCAACAGGCTCGGGCGGGCACAGATGAGACGGCGCGCTAAGCAGAACCAGAATAGGCCGGCAGCCATCACGTCGGACTCGCTCGAAAGCTTGAGCATGTCCTCCGTAGTAGACCTGGCTGTTCTCGTGGAAGAGGTGGTTGACGCCATCGCCGCGGGCCACGCCTTCAAGAAGCTCGTCGGCGCGGGCTCCCTGGATGGACCCAAGCCCAGCATCAGTGTCAAGGAGACGAATAACGTGAGGTCGGTGGGCAACTTCCAAGCGCCGGGGGCCAAGGGTCCTGTGTCAATATTGTTAGATGTCGACCCGAAGATACCTTGGTTGGTGAAAGCGCAGCCAGGCGCCCTCCGGCGGATTATCATGAACTTGTTCGGGAACGCCCTGAAGTACACGACACAAGGCTACGTTCTGGTTTCTTTGACCGGCCAGGCGAGGTCCGAGGGAACAAAGATCGACGCCATGATACGCGTGGCGGACTCTGGTAAGGGCATGTCTGAGGAGTTCCAGCAAACCCGACTGTTCCTCCCCTTCAGCCAGGAGGATTCCTTCCAGCCCGGCACGGGCCTAGGTCTTAGCATCGTCAAGCAGATTGTTGACTCGTTGCGGGGAAGCCTCGAAGTCAGGTCCGAGCAAGACAGAGGCACCGAGTTCGACGTACACCTCAGCTTTACATCGGCATCCGACGAAACGGAGGACCCCCGTGAACCGGATGAGGCGATGCGCAGCGTCGTCGACGAAACAAGGGGGATGAAGATTGTCCTCCTTGAGGAGGAGCGTACTCCTGACGCACCGCCCATGACGAAACACGCCGCGAAGCTGAACCAGATTCTCACGGAGACGTGCTCCGAGTGGTTCAAGATGAAGGTTGTTAAGGAAAACCCCAGCGAGCCACCGGATGCCGATATGTACCTCTACTCTGAGCCTCCCTCGGTGGAGGTGCTGGAGAAGCGCTTCAGGGAGAATTCGCGGAGATCGCCGAGTCAGAAGAAGGCACCCTTTATCATTGTGTGCCCGACGGCAGAAGAAGCAGTCAACATTCTCCAGGACCACAGCAAGCTGTTGTTGGACTTTTCAGAAATCGTCGAGGTGATACCGCAGCCGTAAGCAAACAACTCCTGGATTTCTTCAAATCCGTGTCGATGGCTAACTAATGAATGCAGATGCGGCCCGCGAAAACTGGCCAAAGTATTTAGCCACTGTCTCAAGCGGGTAGAAGAGCTGGAGAGGACCCAAGCAACGGCACGCAACTCATCCGGGCTGCTAGCCCCGATACCGCTCGCCCCCGACGGCACCACCCCCGGCACCACCCCCGGCACCAACGAAATCCGCCAAGTCGAACGAGTCGGCACCCCACTCCACCAGCAAGCCAGACCAGAACAACTCGAGCCCGCCATGGGCGTGCAACCCCTCATCAAACCCCTGGGCGCAATGGCCCTCTCCCCGGCCCTCAACGGCGGCCAGCCCGTCCTCGTGGGACAGAAGAACGTGACGCTGCACGTTCTCCTGGTAGACGACAACCAGATCAACCTCAAGCTCCTCGTCATGTTCATGAAGAAGTGCGGCTTCACGTACGAGCAGGCCGAGAACGGGCAGGAGGCGCTCGATCGCTTCATCGAGGCGTCGAGCTCGTCCATTGAGGCGAGCGCGAGTAAGCGGCGAAGGTTCGATTTTGTCTTGATGGATATCAGCATGCCGATCATGAACGGGTTCGAGGCGACAAAGAGGATACGCGAGTACGAGCGGGAGCATAGGTTGCAGGCCACGACGGTGGTGGCGCTGACGGGGCTGGCGAGCGCGGATGCGAGGAGGGATGCTGAGACGTCTGGGTTTGATGTGTTTTTGCCCAAGCCGGTGCGTTTTGCCGAGTTGCAGAAACTTCTTACGGCGTCGTGATGGGTATGTTCTAGAACATTGACTGCTCGAGGCGGTCTCCATCCTCTTTTCTCTTCATCCACTAGCATAATATACAAAGACGCTTTCTAGGAAAATAGACTAGGTCGTCTTCAACGTCAACTATGTACTTTCAGACCTGACGAGAGATCGTTCACGGTTTTTCTCAAGTAATTGACGGTTACATGGTTTGTAATTACGATACTAAAAGACAAATACCACTTTTATGCTTCTTCATTGCTACCTTTTCGTGCTTGTCTCCATCTTCCCGTTTTAATACTTTAGGACCCCCCCCCCCCCCCATCTATGAGTCTAGGACAACACCTTCACGACTGATGAATCATCTCAAGTACCAGCCGTTCCGTTCGGTTCTTCCCCCTGTTACCCTTTCGGGACATAATCTACTCCTCTTGGGAAAGAATAGGAGCCGCCGCAGGATCGTACGAGGTCCCGAAGCCCTTTGCCAAGACAGCACACGCGTCATGGACGAGTTTCCTGCTAATCTGGTGCACACTAGAAGATAAAGAAGTCAGCATATCAGCCCTCGCCCAAGCAAGCAGCGAGCAAATCAACCCAAAGTAAAAAAAAAAAAAAAAAACCAAACTTGTCGAAAAGAAAACATACCCAGCAAGCACGAGCACAGAATGCGTCGCCCCCTCATACACCGCGCTCTCGACCTCGACCCCATTCTCCTTCAACAGCTGAGCATACGCCAACCCCTCCGTCGTCAACAGATCCACCCCCGCGACAGCGAGCCACGTCCTGGGACTCTTGGCCAGCAGCTCGCGCGGCGCGAAGCACGGGGACGCCCGCCACTCCTTCTTGTCCTGCTCGCCGCGGGAGAAGTAGAGGTCTTGGTACCAGCCCATGCGGGTGGGCGTTAGCCAGGGGACGTGGCGGGTCGCGGACCAGCCTGTTGAGGGGGTTGCGGTTGAGTCGATCACGGGGCAGATTAGGAGTTGGGAGACGGGGGGCGGGGAGATGGGGGTGGGGGAGAGGGTGAGGTTCATTGTCAGGATTGCGGCGAGGTTGCCGCCTCTGGGTCGGGTGTCAGTGTTGTTGCACATGGTTTGTGGATGATGGGATGGAGGGGGAAGGGAGAACGAACGCTGAGAGGCCGCCGATTGTGACGAGGGATGTGTTGATGCCTAGACGGGAGGCGTTGGAGGGGTCGTAGAGCCATTTCAGGCCTGCGAGGCAGTCGTCTACGGCGGCTGGGTAGACGTGTTCCGGGGCGTGGCGGTAGTTAATCGTGACGACGACGCACTTTACATCTATTTTGATATTCTATCAACACTCATTGTGTCATGTTTTCCAAAACCTTCATCTCTATATGAAGATCTCATACGGAGAGGGAAACAGGGGAGAAAGAGATGACTAACATTTACAGACATGCGTCAAGAAGCCATTCTCGCTATCCAACCCCCCATTCACCCACCCGCCGCCGTGAAGCCAGACCAAGCACGGCCAGCCGCCTTCAGGCTGGTTTCCCTCGGGGACGAAGACGCGCACCTGGATCTCCTCGCCGGGGATATCCTCGTCCCACTGCTTGCCGACGGGCGAGAGCTTCTGCGTGGTGTGCGCGAGCGGGTTCGGCGCGGACCGCGAGGCCGGGTCCCAGGGCTTGGCCTCGGAAGGTTCCATATACTGGATGATGGAATCGTGGAGGGCGACGTACTCCGGGTCGAGTTTGGAGCGGACGGAGGGGTGGATTGGTTGGTGGATTGTTCGTGAGTCCGCCATTGTGTGTTGAGGTGAGAGATGATGCCTGTTGGTTTAGTTTGATGATATCGTCTCTTGATAAGTCAAAGTACACCTCGTATGGGGTGGTGGTCTGTCTGCTGGTGTCTAGAGCAACGTTGTTGAGCTTCACGTTGGTTGGATGTTGAAAGTTGAGAGAGGAATGAGTGAAGTTGAAGATAATTGACGTGATTGGTGAGGTGGAGCTCTCCGAGGTTGGAAAATGAGGCTTTTTAGAAAGTTTGTGGTGGACGGACCCTTATCCCACCCCCATCCCGTAGCTTGAGATTTGCCCGTTCTCGGTAATCTTCGTTGAAATTCGTATGGAGCGTCCCGCTCGCACCGGCGCTGGATCGGACGGGCAGAAGGACCCGCTGATCCACGATTGAGTCAAGATTTAGCGGCTTTGAGTCAACGCCCAGGCATCGAAACACGCCAACTTCCGCGGTCACGATGATGAGGTGAGAGGCATATGGGTAAATAAACAAAGATGGATGGTGAGCTATTTGCTAATGTATGAGAGATATGTACGTAGAGGTGCATGTCGTGTAGTTAGAAGAGTTGATTCCGTACTTTTCCAAGATCAATGATCCTCGTCACTAATCTTTCTTCACCCCATCTATCTAGGTGGATACCGGAACAATACACTGCTTAACACATCCTCACTACCTCAATCTCTGTTACTATCACCATCAAGACTCTGTTTTCTTCTTCTTTTTTGTCTCGAACCAGCTCTTTACGTGTTCTCTCGCGGCTATGCTCGTCTAGCAGAAACGACGCCGTCAACTGTTGGTAGCAATTCACGCCTGATATATCACAGCACCTTGGAGAAACAGAGGAAATAAGAACATCGATAGAATACGAAAGGCCGTCGATATTTGCTAGCAAGTTATCATGTCAACTACTTGTTACCCTGAGGTACGCATGATAGACTGACCTTATCATCGCACTCCATAATATTCGAGGGAGATGACGGGTCCGGGCTCGGCAGGCTTGATGAGAACTGCGCCAAACCAGACTCCCGGCTGCATGAACACAATAATCCATGATGAGGGAAACATTGAAAGAACAGAACAAAGTGACGATGAATTACTGCTGAGGTTTTTCTTCAATCAACTTCAATTATACACATGATTGGTGTCACTTCTTACGAGATAGTTTTCGGGTAATAGTGAGCATGAGGTATCAAGCCAGGTAACTTGCAAGGTGGTTAGCTACCTTGTCTTATATGCAATTGGAAGATCAACAGCCGGCTGCCACAAATTATGCCAAAGTGGCGGCTTCGCAGCTGTCTTGCGCAGATTGAGAAGAGGGACTCGACTTATTATAGAAAGAAAAGAGGAAGGAAAGATCATCGCGGCCTTCCGATTGTGCGGAAAAGCGCTTGGCTTGTGAACGGAAAAGTCACGGCGTGATAGGGCTTGGCAAAATGGCGATGCTGATACTGCAACATGAGCAGGCGTCACCGCCTTCTGACAATGGAGCAAACGCCAAGCATCGAAGCAGGTCAGCCGGTTTAACGACCGCCGAAGGAATCGAGTTCTTCTGATTCTCATTCCAAATATGCCAGGGCAGCTACATCACCAGTCGTCCTTCTGATTGGTGTATAAACTTATCGGCAATTTGGAGAACACGAGTGCCGAGTTTCCAAAGAAACGACGACATCCTGCATGCAGCCTGGACAACTGGAAAGGAGCCGATAGGAAATACTCGACATATTCCCAGCTGACTACTACCGCTCCGGCACACGGATCGTTGTGAGGCAGCCTTACTAAGGCACGAGTGTACAAGAGTTTGTAGATAGGTACAGATCGGGGATTACTTAGAAAGTAAGCATCTTGTTCTCGATCTATGGATACAGATGACGACCGAATTTCGTGTGAAATAACTATGAAATTCAGTTCGTCCCAGGCTACTTAGACAATGTCCTGTAAGGGGGTTCCCTGGTGTGGAATTAAGCATAAGGGCAGACTACTGGGCTTCCCCGCTCCGGCCGGTCTCTCCTCCCGACCCTCCCCGCAATCTTCAAGGTGAATTGAGCAGGTACCCCTTGGCCCCGCAATATTAGAGAGCTCTGCTTTTCCGTCAAGCTGCAGAGCTTCGAACCAACTACCTACTTTCTTTGGTCCGCGGTCTGGCATCATGCCTCGCTTTCTTGGGTTGATCAGATGCCAAGAGTGGCTTCCAAGCTGCTACTCTATGCTCACATTCACGCATCGGATAAGCAGAGCTGCAGATGGAATGGAACCACAACGACTTAGTCAAATTGGCCAGCTCTTGGCCGATCTTGGACGGAGTTAGAGTGAGGGGAACCTTGAAGATGGCAGAACTTCACGAGATCTCTTGAGCTTGGTGGTGTTCTCATTGAGAGACAGGCTTTTGTATAAATAGTCAACCTTGGGGGGTGCCATGATAGTATACTACCCTCTTCGGCTCGATCTTCATCCTCCAAGTTATTGACTCGTCGGTAGCCTCAAACTTCTAGCTGAGCAGCAGTCAAGTAGTAGTCAACATGAAGATAACCTCACTCGCAGCCACCGCGCTCGCCAGCGCCGCCCTCTCCTCCGCAGCAATCTCCCTCCCCAACGGCTGGTTCGCCATCGCTCCCGACGAGAAGCTGAACCCCGGCAAACTCGACGGCGAACCCCGGTACCTAACATGGATGGCCGACTCCCAAATCAAGCACGGCGTAGAGCCAACCTACGCCTACACGATCTCAGCTTTCTACTCCGGTGTCTTGCGCGCCTACGAGCGGACCGGCGACCAGCGATACTACGACTACGTCAAGCACGCCACAGACATCCTCCTCTACCCTTCCCAAGACGGCGAGATCCTCCTCTACAACAACAGCAACTCCATCGACGATATCCGCTTCGGTCACACCTTCCTCGACATCTACAACGCCACCGGGGACGAAATCTACAAGACCGCCGCGCAGACCCTTCGTCACCAAATCGACCGCACAGGCCGCTCCCCGGACGGCGGCTTCTACCATCGCTATCCCGTCTACATAGACCAGATGTGGCTCGACGGCATCTACATGCTAGACGTCTTCTACGCCCGCTGGACCGCCGAGTTCGAGCCGGATAACACCACCGCGTGGGACGATATCGCGTTGCAGTTCGACCTCGTCACCGCGGGTACGATCCTGGGTAACGCGACAAACGGCCTGCCGCTTCACGGCTTTGACTGGAGTAAGAAGGCCATCTGGGCTGACCCGGAGACGGGCGCCTCGCCTAACGTATGGGGACGCGCTGTTGGGTGGTACGTCATGGCTCTCGTCGACACTCTTGAGCTTTTCCCCCTGAACCATCCGGCCCGCGAGCGTCTGGTTGGGTATCTGCAGCACGTCTCGGACGCCGTTGTGGCTGCGCAGGATGAGAAGACGAAGGGGTGGTGGCTCGTCATGACGCCTGGTACTGAGGGCCAGTGGGGAAATTACATTGAGAGCTCTGGGTCCGCCATGTTTGTGTATGGACTTCTGAAGAGTCTTCGCTTGGGCTATATACAAGGCGGCAGCTATCTCAGGTCTGCACTTAGCGGTTACAAGTTGATGACGGACACGTTCTCCGAGACGCGCAAGGGCGATAATGCTCTCGTCTGGGGATGGACTGTGCAGACGGGCAGCTTGAGCTCCAACGGCACGTTTGAGGTATGTGAAAGTATCATTCCGTGCTATGAATACATTGATTGGCCCTCAATTCTGATCCTTCTTTCTAGTACTATGCCAGCATGCCTCTGTTCGAGAACGACCTCAAGGGTGTTGCTCCCTTCCTCTTTTCCAGTTATGAGTACGAATTGTACCTAGAGCAGAAGAAGTAAAAGCCGTGTAATGAGAAATCAAATTGCGATTTGCCTTGACAATAAAAGTAGAGAACGGAGTCCAGCATGCTGGCGCAGGGGACCAATAGAACAAGTTTTTGTACGATGAGCGGTCACTTTGAACCACTCTTGTCCGCCCGCTCCTCTCGTCGACGCAGGAGGGCTTTCTGGAATGTTCGTAAGACATCACCCATTCTGTGCCGTATCTTGTTGAGAGTGTCGATGATGCTCGGCTTACGGGGCGAAGATTCGGCCTGCTCCTCCTTCTAGGCAGTAGAGGATTGAATCTCGTCAACCATCTTGTCGCTCTTGGCCGTATCCTCTTTTGCATCTTCATTAAGGCTCACCGCTGCATCCTCAACTTGTTGCGAATTTTGGGGAACATGGGACGGTATGTCGGCAGCCGCCGAAGGTGTGTTGCGGCGGCGTGGGTTCGACAATGATTCGTCCCTCTTCATCTGCATCCGCATGCGAGCTGTAGTAGCTATTTCCTGATCAAAGTCGTCTTCTGGGTTGTAGCCTTCATCGTCGCCATCGCCTTCAAACTTGTAGGCTCTCGGGTCCACAGCAGCAGCTAGCGAGAATGCCGTATACAGGTTCGCCCGCAGATCCAAGAGGTCACAGTCAGGCAAGTCCTTCTCATCGTAGGCGAAGATCCGGATGATATCTCCGCCGACCATAGAATGAGCAGTGCTGTAATCTACGGCTCCAAAGTCATGGGGATCAAGGTCCTCGAAGTGCTGGCGGGGATCAGTGTCGAAAGGTATGGTTTGCTGCATGTTTGGGAACTCCGTCTTCCGAAGCCAATGGAAGATCAACGTCAAGACCCATCCGGTCTTCATTTGAGGTTCTTCAGTCGGATCTTCTGCCGGAACTGGAATAACCACCTGAACTGGGCGACCCATCGGTTTCAGCATAAACTCTCCGGTGTACCAGAGCGTGCCCATTTGGAGGTGCATGCAGATCATGTTACGACGAGTGTTGATGATGTTTTCGTGGCAAGACTCCGACGTAAGCTTCTTCAGAAGCGCGTCAATGCGTTCATCTGTATGCCAGGATCTCATCCCCTTCAGTGACTTGATTAACTGGGCTCTCGATCTCAATAGATCAGGTGGAATGATGTGTATCACATTATAGACGTCGGCTCATAGCTTTGTGATGATGCAGCGGTTGCTGTTGTGTCGGAGAACCTTATGTGTGAAGGTTGTCAATTCTGCCTCTCTACTTTCACCAATACCTGTTGAGGGGCATCTGAGACTCACATGTTTGATTTCGGACGTGTTCCTCAGCGGCTTGGCCGGAGAATACTTCCTGGAAGGCTCTTTCGCATACCCTCGTATAACTGAGCAAAGGATTAGTAGACTAGATCGCAGCGGATTGGGGCGTACCTTACAAGAACGGAGAAGCATTGGCGTTGCCATGGCCCATACCGGAAAATCGGTGAGTAGAAGCCTCTTGGCTTTGGCGCTGGTCATATCATCCAGGTCGCGTCGAACTTCCTTCAATCTCTCCAAGTCCATGGTCATCAACGTAGACCAGAACGAAGCCTTGTCTAAGTGGAGCTCCTTCATCGAGACATCCGTATGAAAATTCTTACACAGCTGATTGATTTGTTGCACCAAGACGATCTTCTGGTCGAGGTCTTTGAGGTAGTCGCTGTCCGGGAGATGAGCTGGGTACGTCGTCAATCTTCGATGGAGTTGATCGAGATCTAGCATGGAGGGCTTGCTATTTTACTGTCAGTAATCTTTCAAGTACGTCCATGAAAATCGGCGTGATATTTACCAGCGCCCTTCTCGGCTCAAGAAAGCTTCCTGCAATGCTTGCATCACGGGTATGGCGGCTAGGTTGGCGGGGTCGGGATTTCTGTTCAGTCTCAGTCATCTATCAAGTGCAGTAGTATCTTAATTGGTGGGATGTACCCTTGGGAGTCTGTCCGACTCAAGTATTTCTCCAGCATTCGAGAGAATACGGGCTTCATAGCCACGGCCACCGGGTTAGGGCCGGATATGCTACCAGGTATCGGTCCCCACAGGTGGCTTCGGAGAAAACGCGAGATGGAAGCATCATCCATCGAAGCGAGGTCCATCGAAGCGAGGTCCATCGAAGCGACGTTCATCATGTGTAAAGAAGAGGGAGTGAAGCTGGGAAAGTACTTTAAACCGACTCTTCTGAGGTGAGGCCTGTTGCGAGATGAGGCCTAAAGGTGGGGGAGGTGAGAACAGAAGGTGAGCCGGATCCTCAGATGGGTGGTAGGAGGCAGGTAAGTTAAACGGGTTGGTGGGTGGGAACAAAAATCTGCGAGCGTTGGGAGGGAGGTGAAAAGAGGGCACGGAAATGTTTGCCTTGGAAGGCACCACCTGTACTTCGTTTATTCTCGCTCCTTCCCTACAGGCTGCCGCCTTTTTCTTCCTCATTTTTGCTTCCACCAGACCATCGCTGTCACTATTTTTGCTACTTTGAATGACCTCTATCGCTAGATCGTCTGATACATTCTCCAAAGAACATATATACAATGACAAATAGAGAGACACTGATAAGGGCAGCTATGATAGTAAGGAGCTTGATTGAGCTTAAGTGCCATGCGTTTCCTAGTTGATTGACTGTTTGAACTAAAACTCGATGAGGAAGGGAATGCCATCTATGAGCTTGTCTTCAAGTCATGGATTGAAGGCAGCCGCTCATACACTGCCTCGAAGGGCAGTCAAAGTCAGGAAGTCTAAGACTATCAATGCGATCTGGACCAAGGCTTTCTTCTCCTTCTCACGCCCTGTATCCCTTTTGTCTCAGAATTTTCTAGAACACAGCTGGACACCCCCCCCCCCCCAAGGCCAAGGCGCCTTCCTAAAGGTTCGTATCCACCTCTCTTTCTTCAAGTTCAACCTCTATTCTACTGCCAAGCCCGATTTGATTGTTCGGACTTTTAGATCTCATCATGATATTTGATCATTTGCACACTCAGTAACATCGCAAGAAGGCCATGAGGAACTTTGATATTGCTCAGCATCTCACTGATTCTATGTTTTGACTCACCAAGTATCAGTGGGCAACTTTCGTATATCATCGCATGTATAACATCCATGTAAACAGTTTATTATGGGACCTAAATGCGCCTCTTCTTGTTGGCGTTGTTGTTGTTGTTTCTGTTCCTTCCGTTCCTCCCAGTGCCAGTGTTACCAGTATTGCCAGTGTTGCCGTTCGTCGCGCCGCCAGCACTAGCACCGCTTACACGCTCGCATCTCTCGCCGCCATCGCCATTGCCACAACGGAGGGGTAGCAAGCAGCAGCCATCGGGGTCTGCGAATTGCTCCAGTCCGTTGGCGCCCTTGCCGAGGGATTGGCAATCAGGTCCATCCGGGAAGCCGCATCTTAATTCGAATACTTGATTAGCAAGAGAATTCATCTCAAGAGGAACAACATGATCAGCCTGGACTTACCCATTTTGAGCGAGGACGCCGGCGGAGAAGAGGGTGAAGATGATGGCTGAGAAACGCATTGTCGAAGTGGTGTGACTGGAAATTGTGTAATCGAAGATTTCTGCGCAGCAGATTTGAATTGGGAATTATAAGATCTAAGTAGGTAAGAAGCACACGACAAATGCGGTTGAGTTGTGATGGTTTGAATTGAGACAAAAACTATGAAGTGAGCAACTCCTATCTACATTTATAGTACTTGAGTTGATCCTATTGACCATCAGCTCGGCTATGATCTGCAAAAGTCTCAGCTCCTAAACATCTTGGCTGAAGTCCTCAGCTGTTTTGCCAGGTAGTATCGCTTACTCCGAAAGGAGTACTCCGTTCTGGATAATACGGGGTAGTAAGCCCATTCACAGAGCAGGCCCACCCGCGGATCCCCTGCGAAACTCGGCTCTAAAACCAAGCTTAATGGAACTCGGGTCTTGATTCACGGGGTGTGTCAGGATTGGGCGGAGCCATGCTAGGTTCATGGTTTTAAGCTTTAATATTCGGTTCGTTATGGAAAAAGAAACTGAGAAATTTTTGAAGATTGCGGATAGTTGTCTTGCGGGATATCTTTTACAAGAGCTTGGAATGAGGTTTTGCGAATCCAGGATAATAGATCCAGTCTGGAGTAGCCTTGAGTTGGGAAATTGACTTTTGTATGGCAGCATCTTACATAGGTTTCATCCAATGTCCAGGGTGGTCATTCGGCAAGCCAGTACCGATATGTACTGTCATGCCAACGAGAAAGATGCTGAGACGAGGGATAGGCCCAGCATCGGTGTCATCCGATTTCCTGAACTACCTACCCTGAACTACATTTACGCGGACTACGCTTGTCATGCAAGTTGACGTGTGCTGCCGTCTGAAAATTCCCGGTGAATCTTGTGCGTGCTTTCGTCAGTGCGTTGACTTTGTCTCAAATGATGGTAATATGAGCTGGGAAGATGCCTTCGGTAGTCCACCCAAAATCTAAGATGAACGCTCGGGTTTATCACTATTCGAAATTCATCGACCGTGTCTTGAATATCTACGGATCTATGCTTCAATCCAACAAGACAGAACGTGTGTCATGCATTGCCTTAATACTTTTTGCCAGCGAAAGACGAAGGTACCACCGAAGGTAAGACGATGACGCAGCCTAGCTCTTGAGTTCGACTGTGCAAGTGTCTTTCCTGGAAGCAGGTAAACAAATGGCGGTATAGGCAAGCAAAAAGTAGGTATGTGGTGAATATCTCATTCAAGGTAGCTTTAGCCCTATTCAGTTCCAAGCCCCTGTACGCGAGGGCTGATGTGAGGCGAATCCGGGGTGGAAGTTTTCGAAACTTGTTCTATACATGAGAGGACCCATCGCATCAACTCAGGGGTGATAAGCCTGCCGAGAAAGGCGAGGGAGTCGGGCATTCCCCGTCACTTGGGTTGAACCAAACTTAGAGCACATGCACGTGTAACTTTAGATGTGCCTCACGGCGAGAAGACTACATTTGTACAGCGGGCCGCCGCGACGTGCGGCCGACATGACTTGAATTGCTTTTTCTGCCTGTACCACCTTCATCCGCATCATATTCATCCTTCTGAACTGTGTCTGTATTGCTCATACTGTTTATGGACTTTGACGCCTCTATGTCTCTTGCTGCCCACGACCCTCGAGAGATCGCTCGATGTAAACTCAAAGTTGGACATGATAGTCAATAGCTTAATTGCGTAGGTCTCGCTCTTCGTGGAGCATCAAACAACTGTTTTTGGGTACAGCAAAAGGGTGCGCTACCTTGTGCAGCATGTAACCTAAAGCTTCGTCAGAATGGTCTAAGGTATTTGGGGCTCTGTGGGCACCTACTGCGATTGCGCATCCGTTACCCACATTGTAATTATCCCCATCGTAACTGTATCGCAGCTTTTCCTGACTCTGGCCAGCCTGACAGACAGCGTTCGTCAATGCAGTACACTCAGAAGCCGAGCCTTCCTTGTACACAGTGCCTCGGTAGCTCTGTGTCCGGCAAGACGCTGCTGACGCAATCGTGGCATATAAACCCACAACAGCGAGGGCCTTTGAGCACAACATTTTTGAGGCTTATAACTACCACCTGAGGTGTAGAAAAGTTGTGAGTGTCGAAGGAAATAAGGTTGAATATGTGGTGAGGGTCTCAAATTTTTCCAAAACTAAATATTACGCTTGAATAGACTACCTTATGTTAGCAATATGATCCCTATGGCCTGACGGAGTTGGAGACTTACTGTTCTTTAAAGGTCTTCTCAAAATTCCATTGCGATTCTGGTTCTCTTCCTAATTACTTTCCTTACGAAAATTGAATAGGAAAGACACCGTGAATAAGATTGCATGCTCAGAGATCGGCAGACCAGGTCCCCGGTTTGTTAGAAGAAGCCTGCTACCTACTTAGGTATTGCCTTCGCTTAATATGAGAGACTTTACAGAGCTTCCTACTTACAGGGTTTAATACGAATCTTGACTTGCTCATGACCTGGAGTTGAAAATTTAGCTTAAAGTTTACCTAAACGACAGACCATTATGGGTCTAACAACGGGGTGTATCACACATATCTTGCCCATCTACTATAGGCCCGTGCTAGGTCATGCGTGGTAAGTCCTGCGATAGCATAACAAGACCGTTCTCAGGTGCGTGGGCCTTTTCATATTTGCCCAATCTCGCCTGGAAGCAGGTGGGGAACAAGCTTTCTACTACGAAGTTACGGAAAACTTGACAATGAAGACGGGAAACGGTTACCGCCAGATTTATCGGAACTGAAGGTACCCGTTACCAGCTTGTCAGAACGAGAGGGCCGGGCATTTGTTAAGGACCGGCTTTTCGTCCTGTACAACATTAAACTGCGCCTCCGGCTGCTGCGTTCTTACTGTGATTATCCTGCGGCAGGTCACCCCAAAAGAGCAAAGACATGAAATCCTCTAAAAAAACTGTTTCTGGCCGGGGATGAGCCAATCTTGCGCGATGAAAGTCTCCAGACTTCCACATCATGGTCTATTGCAAGCCCTTGAATTTCTCACAGTAAGATGGTAGGGCATCGCTGTCGACTTCATAACAGACCTACCGCGTCAAAAGAACGAGAGAACCTGACAATAGCCACGTAGTCATGACACTCGGTGTAGAGAAAGTGGACGCAGCCTGAGAGTACTCAACTGAACGTGACATCGTTATTGAGATAATCGCTAACACTAAACGCCCCGAGTCGTGACTATCGGCTCTTGTTCACCCTTTCGGGTTCAACATTAATACTCGGCCCGTCTTCGTACTACGGAATAGTCAGAGTATCTTACCCAGTTTTGGATCAAATCGATAAACAATGTCGAAACATATCTTGCTACAAGAATGCCAAGTCTTCGTAGCTCTAATGCTAGCATCCTAAAGCCTTGTCAGAACCATATAATCTCAACCTCATAATAAATGAGTATAAATGAGCATGACAACGATACTACAGTAATCGGATTTATAAATTAAATCAGAATCCTTGGAAGACGTACAATCGAATCGCAAGTCAGATAAAGCTAAGTATAAAGAGGAGATCATAAGTACTGTGAACTGTCACGGTAACTTAGCTGCCGCTAGTGGTAGACGATGTAGAGGTCAAGCGTGGGGATCTTCGAGACAGCTAGTCATTGTTTTGCGTCGGCAAAGTAGGGCACTACGGATTGGTAACTACCTTAGAGTGCTACAGCTATCGGCCAAATCCCACCGTCCTCCAAGCATCGCGCTAAGTAAAGCAGCCCAAGCCAAGTAGAATTTGATCAAATCAAACTCAAACTCAAACAGATAGTGCTACAGCCAACAATTGCTAGCTGGGCAACGTTCTAGTTTCTTGTTAGGTCCCAATAAAAATAGCGCATCCGAGCAGCTTGAACATCATGGCTCAAAAGCGAGAATGGAGGAAAAGCTTACTGTCATGGCTCACAACCTAACTTCAGCCACATGTAACCCAGTTCGGGCATCTTCCATGCGGGTTGCACACCTCG
Organism: Colletotrichum tamarilloi; assembly: GCF_030869305.1. Classification (NCBI taxonomy): domain Eukaryota; kingdom Fungi; phylum Ascomycota; class Sordariomycetes; order Glomerellales; family Glomerellaceae; genus Colletotrichum; species Colletotrichum tamarilloi. The sequence continues at coordinate 138,936 of NW_026849429.1, forward strand.
GCGCAGTTTCCACTAGCTGGTCGCGGGAGTGCGGCGCAGCCAGAGGCATCGGGGGTTCGGTTGCATTCGCAAAAGCATGAAGCTTGTGCAACGATGGTGGCAGCTTGAGCTGCAACGAGGAAGATGGCTGATAAACGCATTGTGATGCTCGGCTTTGGAGTTGAAAAATCTTTAAATAGAAGGTCTTGAGGGTTCTATAATGAAATAGGTCTGTTGTGATGAGATACAAAACCAGGTTGTAGCGATACGAACCGTTTCCGTTTTTGCAGGTGAATGCTGGCCTTTAAATGTCTTCGCCAGGTCAATAGCTACAGTGATTGAGTCAGCTGAACTTTCTTTCCACACAACATCAGTGAGATATTCTTGCTGGTTTTTAGCACGCTCCTCCCTGGATGGTGTATGAGAGTTCGAAAGTTGGTCTAGGCCTCGAAAATTATATTGACCTTGTTTCTTATTAAACTGTATTATCATACCTGCGGCCTCTCTCGCGGCCTTGGTAATCTCATTCGTTGTCAAATAAGGGCGTAAACTAAAGTGATGATCTTTATGCCTGACACGGATACTAGAAATGCCGTGTACCGTGCTAGACTGCTTCATCCCTACGGAGGTAAACAGGATGCTGCTTTAGCGAAAAGTTTGAGTACCGAGCACAAAATTTCTGGAAATTGCTCTTTCTACATGGTTTTAGCCAGTGATTCAGCGGGTTTGCGGGCTTTGATGCTCGAGTCACAAACAGGCTCCAATAAGGAGGAAATCACTGTATACAGAGTAGTGCCACGAACCGGGAATAGTATCAGCGCCTATTAAGCATTCTGCCACGTGTTTCTACACGTGGGTCTTGCACTCATTCAGTAAATCGACTGCTCTCTTTACCTCGTTCTAGACTGGTTCGTTCAAGTCACCTATAGCCCATCCCATATGCCCATTGCCGGTTGTCATTTCTCATGACAAGTAGTAATGTCAAGAAAAAGAAATCATCGATGTTATCTGTCGAGAATGATGGTATAGACTGAGACGAAATCGTCCTGCCCTACCCTTGATGTATGAACAGGAAAACTTCTTTGGCTCTCTTGTGCGATGCCAGCGAATATCTCCTTCATCTCCGCTAAACTTTCTATCTAGACGTGATGTTCTTTTTTTTTTTATCGCCGGTCGCATTAGCCCCACACGGTCGGCCGAACTCCAGGCCGCTCGGAGACTTAGGATAATTTATTCGGAGACATAAGCGTATCGAAAGCTCTCCGTGGTAGCGGACTTTAGGCGTTCTGCGTGGCATAAACTCCCAAATTCTTTAAAGCTTATTTGCGGATTTACAGTGATTGAGTTTGCGACATACCTCTAGTACTTGATCTGATTGGTGTGGCTGCTAAATGATTATTTTGCCAGCAGTACTCCGTACTTACGATGCTGCATGTACCTAAATCGATTGTCAGCTTGTCTTATCGCGGTACGAGCCCGACTCACCGTAGAAGTGCCTACTGAAGCAAAAGCAGTATCTTAACAAATCGTGAAGCCATATTCTTGCCTCGTGATACCAAATAGTTGTGAAAAGGAAACAAGATGCAAGCTTTCGTGTGCCCTCCCTAATCATTCTGGGCCGGGAGGATCTCGGCGACAAACGAAGCCAGGGGCCCCTATGATGGACTCCTGGTTGTCCCGATCTTGAAGTCCGTGCTCTTTGTGCAAGAGAGAGGGCGACCCGCGCGCAGGAGAGTATTTCCCAAAAGCCATGTTCGAGGAAAGTCCGCAATGCCTTGCTTACGAGACATCTGAGAAGTCCGCGATTGGCTCATGACGACTTTACGAGCATCGCGCACGTGCAAAAGGCTAATCACGTACAGACGTAAGGACGATGCCTATGGAGAAGCACTATAGGCGGAGCGGAACGGAATAGCCTCAGTATTAGCGGCGCGTAGTCACAGACACATCACGAGAATACAATAGGTCTCTCACTCTTCAGTTTCAAGAAGATAATTATAAGTATCCCAGTGTAATACCAAGTTTCCAGCCTCGATCTCATCACCAACAATCACATTCAATCAACCACCCTCGAACACAAGTTCATATTCTTGCAATACCAAGTCCAACAACAACTTCGTATCCCCCAAAATTCTATCAAACACTTCAAAGATGTCTTCTTCCAAGCCTATTCAGTTCAACAACCGCGTCGCCATCGTCACCGGCTCCGGCCGCGGACTCGGCCGTCAACAAGCCATCCTCCTCGGCAGTCTAGGAGCTTCTGTCATCGTGAACAGCACCACTCCAGCAACAGCCAAGTCCACCGTTGATGCCATTGTCGAGGCGGGTGGCAAAGCTATCGCTTGCGTCGGTTCCGTCACTGAACCGTCTGTCGCCGAGTCTCTAGTCAAGACTGCCATCGACACATTTGGCCGCATCGACATCGTTGTTAACAATGCCGGTACATATCAGGACAAGGCTTTTGACAAGACCACCGTCGCCGACCTGCGGGAGATGCTCTCAATCCACGTGGAGGGCTCTTACAACCTTACTCGGGCTGCCTGGCCACACATGCAGAAGCAGAAGTATGGTCGCGTCGTCATGATTACCTCTCACACGATTTTTGGCATGCCCGGTATCTCCAACTACGCGGCTGCAAAGGCGGCTCTTATCGGTATGGCCAAGACGCTCGCTGTCGAGGGAGAAGCGCATGGCATCCACGTCAACTCGGTGGCTACGACTGCTTACACGGATACCACTGCTGCCAACGCCCCCGAGCAGATGAGGGGATTCATGAAGGCCAACCTACCTGCTTCTGAGCCAGCGCGTGCCGTCGTATGGCTCACCAGCGAGGATTGCAAGGTGAATGGGGAAGTCCTTGGTGCTCAGGGGAGGATCGTCAATCGAATCTTCTTGGGCGACACAAAGGGCTTCAAGGGGTCGAGCAACGAGGAGTGGACTGTTGAAAGGGTCAGAGATAACTGGGAGGCGGTGGTTGATGAGAAAGACTACGCCGCGCCGAAGAACACGAACGAGATTGGCGGGATGTTGTTTCAACGCCTTTCAAGTGATTCCTAGATGATGGCACAGCCAGAATCATATGGGTGAATCCCGCAAGTTGCAGGTCGTTAAATGCAATGTATCTACTCAAATTGGATTGATCCTTAAGAATTCTAAGCTCGTTTGTTGGCATTCATTTCGCAGAGTAGTTTGATTCGAACTAATGGGTGACGAAGAGGGTGATTTGACCGTACTAATGTATTCTGCATAGGGTGTAAAAGGAAGGTTCTAATTGTAGGTTGGGTGGGTAGCGATAATTAGGAGTAGGAGCCGCAAGTAGTCTCTGCGCGGCTGCCCGCCTCGAGGTATAATTGGAGCTCTAATTAGACACTTACCCCTTGTTGGGGTACTGGAGTTCCATGATGAAATAAAGCACTGGTGGAATGGGAGCATATGAACCCTCATTGAGATTCAGTCCGCAGCAGCCTCCCATTATCCATTTCCTAAGCACGTGAGTCAGTATGGTGAGAAACTCATTACGAAAAAAAGACTTTAGAACCCACCTCTACGACTGGTCAACATGTTATGTCTCATTCAAAATTTATCGCTCCCCAGGTCAGTTTATCGTGGTGTAGCCATCACAGTGCTGTTGAGAGCTAGAATTGATTACATCCTGACTACAGGCTTGGCCCGTTATTGAGATTCATACTCAAATCTTCACAGGCCGGCCTCAATGACTAATTGTGCCTCTGGCTTGTCACCGGCTGATCGCGCATATGACCACCGGGTTCGCAGATCAATAAAGGAAGGCCGTTTGAACAGAGAAAGGTATGAGTGTTTCTTAAAGTAGATGGTAATCGAGTCTAAATGTAAAAGATTGGTCATTTTGAGTCGAATTGTTGGAACGAATTGTAATTATGCAGTATCTAGTGATGGGATTGGTTACACAGCAAAGACGAACAATACTCTCTTAAACTCGAGCAATTTGAGGATTAGTCAACCACCAACTCTCGAGTGACGTTTACTGCAATTAATCTCCAGGTCCTCCGCTGACATGACTAGTAAACATCCAGCCAACATGCAAACCAATCAAAGCACCCCGTGGATCACCAGCGATCGCCATTTGGGAAACCCGGCAATGACGGCACGTTAAACGAGATCCCATGCGGGCCCGCCATGTCCATTGGAGCGCGGACATCGGCCACGCTAGATAACAAGAGGAAGCTCGGTCCCCAGCGATCCCGGGCAGCTGCTTTATCACACGTGCCCAGGATGTGTTGTTGCTTTGGATGATAGCGAGATAGCAGCTTTGCGAATTGCGATTTCGGTCGCCCCCGATGGACATATTGAATGAGGGGTGGGAGAACGATGGGTTATCATTTGCCGCGTCAGCGCGGTAGAGCTGCAGCTGCCCGGAATACCACGCCGTCTCCAGGTCCTGCTCTTGGCTCCTGCAGAGAAAAAGCTTGTTTGAGCGGGAAGCGCATCTTTTAAGAGCTTGGCTGCATGCCGTTCCCATGCCTTGTATCCTGGGCCTTGCTGACCTGCTCAGAGGATCTCGTCAATCGTTGCTTGAGCTCGCCAGACAGAATTGCGAATAAGGTTTTCCAGACGTTGGGCCGTTCGTTCTTTTGTTCCATTGGGACCCTATTCACGTCGCAATGCGTTTCGAAAACAGCGTCTGGGTCTCTCTCGCCCTTGCGTTCGGCGCCGTCCCGGCCCTCGCCTGCGAGAGCTGCGAGCATCCGGAGAGAGACGTCGTCTTGACCAGAAATGTTCGTCGCGCGCAGCCTGATGCGCAAGCGGCCGCCGTCGCGCCTCGTGGTCCGCTCTCGTGGGGTCAATTGAACTTTCTTCACACCACTGGTAAGCCAAACTTGGTCTCTAAACAAAATTAGAGTGCAACTTCGTGTACACTAACAGCCTCGGCACAGATACTCACGGATGGTACGATCTCTGACCCCCTTCCCTAACGAGTGTCTCGCATGGCTCATGCTGACAATGTCTACAGGCTCGAAGGACACATTCGCGAGCAAAACTACGGGGCTGATTGGGGTGACTTTGTGAGCTTCGTCAAGCACATGCGCAAGAAAGCCAAGGACCTGGATGTTGACTTGCTGGTGGTTGACACCGGAGTAAGTTTTTGCTCACGAGCCATCTTCAACACTAGTTTTACTAACGCACATCTAGGACTTGCACGACGGTGCAGGAATCAGCGATGCCACTGGCGTTTCGTCTTACGCCAATGGCACCGGCGTCAACGGCCAGCTGTCGAACCCAATCTTTGAGAACATTGACTACGACGTCTTGGCCATTGGCAACCACGAGCTCTACGTTTCCGCCATTGCGTACGAGACCTTTAGCCAGTTTGCCAAGGTATACGGTGATAGGTACTTGACGAGCAACGTTCAGATCCGCAATCCCAGCACGGGTGCGCTTGAGACCATTGGCAAGCAGTACAGATACTTCACCACCCCCAAGGGTATTATGTGACCTCTCTGCCTTGGTCTTCTCGATATCTGACACAACTCCTACATAGGCCTCAGAATCATGGCTTTCGGCGTCCTCTTTGACTTCACCGGCAACTCCAACGCCTCCGTCGTCACAAAAGCCGCCACAATGGTCAAGCAGCAATGGTTCCTCGACGCAGTCGACTACACGGAACCCATCGACCTCTTCCTCGTCATCGGCCACAACCCCGTCCGCCCAACCCAGAGCAGCAGCACCCTCAAGACCGTCTTCGACGCCATCCGCGCCGTCAAGCCCGATACCCCCGTCCAGTTCTTTGGCGGCCACACCCACATCCGCGACTTTGCCGTCTACGACGAAAAGTCCACCGCCCTCGAGTCCGGCCGGTACTGCGAGACCGTCGGCTGGCTGTCGCTGAGCGGCGTCAAGTCAGATAGCTACAAGGGCGCCGTATATCCCAAGGGCGTGCCTCACCCGTCTCAAAAGGCCGTCAACGTGACTGCTGGACAGACGGCTACTTCCGGAAACTCTAGCATCACGTACTCTCGCCGCTACCTGGACTGGTAAGAAGATGACTACACACACACCGTCAAGATTCCGCAGTCTGTTACTGACTACATCTCCTAGGAACACTCTCACCTTCGAATACCACGCAGTCGGCAGCCAACACAAAGCCTTCAACACCACAAAGGGCCTCGCCGTCTCCGCAAACATCACAGCAACCCGCAAGAAGCTCAACCTCACCTCCCTCTACGGCTGCGCGCCCCAGACGTGGTGCATCGCCTGCGCGCCCTACATGTCCGCCGGCTCCATCTTCTCCCTGCTGACGACCGCCCTCTCCGCCACAATCGTCACCGAGGCCCGCAAGACCACGCCGCGCATCATCCTCGCCAACACGGGCCACATCCGCTTCGACCTCGCCGAGGGCCCCTTTGACTACGACTCCTCCTTCATCGTGTCCCCCTTCACCGACGGCTTCCAGTACATCCCCGATGTCGACTGGTCTCTTGCGCGCCAGGTCCTCGCGGGTCTCGAATCCGGCGGGTTCCCCTCCAAGCGCAGACGTTCTCTCTCGTCAGACTCGTTTGGCTTCGGACAGGTTAACCCGGCCCTTTCGGCCGTGGACAGCTGCATCGACCCGCACGTGACGAACGACCACTTCTCCAAGAGGTCCTACGCCGGCGGGCGCATCGTCAGACGCCAGGCCGTCACGCCGGGGTACACGACCACCGACGACTTTGGCACCGACGGAGACGATACCGTGCACAGCGAGATCCCGACGTATGATTACCCTGACTTCTTCCAGGCCAACGGCAGCTTCCCCACCAGCGGTGAGCTTGCCGACGACGACAAGATTGATCTCATCTTTTTGGACTACGTTGCGGGTTCCGTCGTCTCGGTTCTGCGCTCTCTTGGGGGCAACTATACGTCTGCTGACGTCTCTTACTATCTTCCTAGCGTAAGTCAATGTCCGGGAGGATGGGTGACTGTCGTTTACCTGGATGTGATGAGCTGACTTGTCTCATAGACTTTCACGACCAACTCGTATCTGCCCGCGTTCGCAAAGAGCAATGAGGCGTGGCAGGCGAATGTGCCGAACTGTCCCGTTGGACTGGGCATCGGCTACAACACCACCAGTGCTTGATATTGAGTTGTAGATAGTTGCCACTTTCAAGTGCAAAAGCAGCATCCAGAGGGGTGTGGGAATCGTGGTGTTAACATTGGTATATCTGGGCCCATCAGGTGTTTGGCGCATGAAGATCGCTCGCAGGATCTCTCACCCGCCACCGGTACATATTTATTCTCTTCAATTGCACATATTCTACACGCTATCAAGAGTCTGTGATCTATGACATCTGATTTCTCAGTGTTGAGGGTGTAAGCCACCTTCGCCCGCTCGAAGACCCAAACAACCAAGCCAAATACTTTTATCTTCATCATTCCATCTTTCATCATTTCAGCATCTCAAATTGTCTCCGACGTCTTCAGTCCCGCAGTAACCCCCGAAACAATAAGATGCGCAGCCTTAGCAATCGTCTTTCGATCATTCACCTCGGCGCGGAACTCGGGCCCAAACGTAATGGTGATCGCATCCCTCTTTGTCACGCGTCTACTCTCTACCGCCTGCGGGGAGACGTACGCTTTAGCCCGGTACGAAGGCTGCCAATTCGTCGCCGCGTCCCGCAGCAGCCTCTCCAGGTTGGCTTCGGTCATCGAAGAGGAGGACAACGACGATGACGAGGCAGACGAGCCGGAGGTGGAGGCGAGCCCGTTCAGGTACCGGAATATCCACCACGACTGCCCTGCCTTATTGACAAGCACGCCGAAGAGCATCCAGAGGGCGCCGTCCTTTTGGCTGAGGGAGTTTGCGTGGAGTCGGACGAGCGCGCCGTGTGCTTCGACTGCGTTGAAGAATGCCGAGTTTAGTGCCGAGTTTGGTCCAGTCGTCGCTGTTGTCGTTGGTGACGGCGGGAACTTAAACTTCTTCATGGTGATGAACCCCGCCATGGAATCCGTATACCTCGGTATCGCCTCGATGCGTGTAAAGATCTCGACGCCAGAGCCCCGGCTATGCATGACAAGGAGCATGATGGCGTACTCGCCCAGGTGAAAGCTCGAGTCGTGCGGCTTGAGCTGGACGATGCCGAGATCGCTTCCCGGCGCCTTTGAGGGGACGAAGATGTCGTGGACTTCGACTTTGAGGCTGCTGCCGGACTTTAGGAGCCCTAGATCGCGCGTGTTCCATCGCAGCGAGATGGGTCGGGGGAAGTCCCGGACGACTCTGTACGTGTCCACTAGGCCGGTGCTCTCCAGGGGAACCCCGATGAGGTGGCCGCCCTTTGTACTGGCGGATAGGATGCCGATACACTCTGGAGGCCGGAAGCCGAAGTTGGAGATGCGGATGTTGGCGGGACGCACCAGCATCAACTGTATCGACAAACCAAAGTTGGTCATGGAATATGGTACCGGCCTGCTCAAGGCGTCGTGCGCCGGGTGATAATCCTGCCCATTTCTAAAATTGCGCGGCGACGGCGCCAGCATGCTGACCCAGGAACCCGGGTCGCTCTCCGTCCAGGACCAGCAAAACAGCGACTGGTCTGTCGACGTCTTGAGTATCTCCTCCTGCAGCCGCGCAAACGCCTTCGCGCCCTCGCCGTAGAGGAGAGGCATGTTGATGTCAAAGATACCGAGCATGCAATACGCCATGTCCTCCTTGCGGGTCGTCTTGCGGCACGACAGCCACGACATGCGCTCGGCGACGCTGGCGTCGGACAGGCGTTTCCTGCTTCGCGGCTGGAGGTATTTCCAGTCAATGTTTGTGATTCTCTGGATGACGCCCGCGAGGAGCTTGCGGGTGCCCAGGAGGCTCCAGCCGCGGGCGAAGAAGAGGACCTCCCGCGGGGCTAGGAGCTCTTGCAGCGTCCAGCCGCGGGTGAACCAGAGGCTCCGCGAAAGGATGTCGAAGCTGTGCTCTGCGTCGCCGGCGGGCCCGTCTAGTCGTTCCGCGTGGTCTACGTCCGAGAGGTAGGCGTAGCACCGCACGGCGCACTCGTACCACGCAAACATGGAGTTGATGGCCTCGGACAGCTCGGCGGAACTCTCCTTGTTGATGCAGCAGGTGTCGATCCAGAGATAATCGAGTCCATCGTCAATCGCCTGAATCCTGGCCATGTCAATCTTGCGAAACCCTTCCCTCTCTCTCGCCACGCATAGGTCCTCCTTCCAGTCTTGAAACGTCACTTCATCGTGGCTCCACGTGTGAGAGACGATGGCGTACCGCGGGATCTCGTCGCCAAAGAACTCGGCCAGGGCCAAGGTGCGGGTGTTGATGAGGCGCATCGCACGTAGCGCGGCAGGGTCGAAAGATGCCGCGGTGGAGACATGTATCTCGCGCTTGGATCAGCTATGTTTGGTAAGGCACGTCATGTCATGTTGCTGGTGATTCCATGTGTGCGCAGTTCCGTAGACCGAAGCTGAGAAGCGGGGACATTGCTGACCGTTGCGAAGCTTGAAGTCAGTCCTACACCGTTGGTAAGACCAAATGTAACCTCCCAGCTAGCAGCAGCGAAAATGGCTCAGAGCGCCCAGGTGGTGCCAGCTGAAGCCAGCTGTTCCAGGAATCATTGAGTATCACGATGCCTCGTATATAAGTGATGGCAGAAATGATGACCTACAAAACAACTGGCATGGTTCTGGGTAATTTGTCTTTGTCACGGGATGCCTGAAACCACCTTTGAGCCTCAGAAAAAGTAGCTGTGTTATATAACCAACAACTACTCTCTTTCGTTTCCTCCAGTTTCGTTACTGCTGTCATAGTGTTTCCTAGCACTCTCTATCTTTCTTCCTCTCCAAGCACAATGTCTATCGAAATTGCAACCGATTCAGTGCGGCAACGATCACATCCAGCGTAAACCTCGTGGAAAGAGATTGGAACTGGCCTGGCCAAAGCCCGCATCGTCATCGTCGGAATCCGAGTCGCCGTCGCCGTAATAATGATGGTAGGTTTCGGCTTCGTCCGACGACTCATACATAGAGACATCGGTATTACCGATGTCATTACTGCAGACCTGGCATGTGCTGGACTTGTTCGGCCCCGGGCAACCCCAAGCGGGACATTTCGTGTCCTTGTTGTCCATGTAAAGCCGCACCTTATGGGGTTCGCACCAAGGCCCTCCTTTCAGACTTGAGTCGCCAAAGTTGTACACGACGTAACCCCGTCTGGAAAGGCCAACCACGAAGTCATCGTCCACCGCAAGGGTCCGGAATGCCTCCGACTCTTTGAACCAAGGGTTGTTGGTTTCCAGGACAACCGTTGATGACTTGTTGGCGATGCAGATTGATCTTTGGCCGTTACCCTGGAATTCATGCCTCCATCGAGCTTTGTTGTCGCCCGCGAGGATGGGCAATTTGTTTTGAATGTAATAGATCGAGTCGTTCCACAAGATGCCGCCAGTCTGTGACGGGTCACGACTACCAAAATCCCAGATCGGCATCCGCATGCCGTTCAGGACCCTCTTTTCTACAATGAATGACTCCGTCACTGTGTTGAAGTTGATGCTTCTCACGGGAAGACTGGGCGTCGTTACAGCCTCGTTTCCGGGCAGCTCGCTCTTGACGGTGGAAAGACTGTCCGAAATCGACCTGTATATGTTGCTAATGTTGAAAAGTCCATAGGAGTTCATTGGTCGGCAATGTGTTGCAAAGCGTGGCACATTTTGAATCTTGTATCTTCGGGTGAGTTTATATGGGAAAGTTTTGACAAACTTCATGTTTTCGAATTTGTGAATCTCGACAAGGAGCTCAAGGGTGACGTATTGATGTGTGTGAACATCGATTTCTTCAAACTCAACTGTAGAATCACATTCACTCGTTTCGTCTCTCAGCCTGGAGTTGCCGAGAAACACACTGACGAAGTAGAGAATGTGAGGTTTTGTTGGGTGAAAGATGAAACCGTTGTTTATATCCACGCCTCGGCATACATTCTCCTCCCATGGAAAGCCGAGGCCGTGCCGTTCATGGGATGCAGGAGAAATAGGAACCTGGAGCTTGACAAGTCCAGTAGACCAGGTCCAGACATGAGGCGGGGTGTGTTCAGCTTCATCCTCGCCATGAAAATAGTCGGGGTTGAAAATGACGACGAACGTATCTTTATGGGCCTGTAGATCCGTCATGTGCCTAGGAAGTGTAACACGACGGTGCTGGTCCTTGACAAGATCGTACACGATACTGAGACGATTAGCTGGATTTGAAATATGACTCGGTGTCTTTCTAATGGAGTGATGAATGACATGTTGTCGAACAACTTACAGAGCCCTCATGCTATATTGGTCAACGAGGATTAAGAGATTCTCCGTCATGGTATAAACGATGAAGTCCTTATCTCCCTTCACCACGAGGTCGGGAAGTGAAAGAAGCTTCCTTGTCATGGCTCGGATGTCGTCAACGAAGAAGCGGTAGGAATCCCACTGCCAGGCGACTTTTCCACTGCAGTAGGCGAAGCCGAGATGAGTCCTCAGTTCTACTTCTCGAGTATTCTTGAAAAACCTCGAGGGTGTAGGTGTAGGCTTAGATTTGGCAAACTTGAGGCTGCGCTTATCGTATTTCAGGGCGGTGCATTTTAGCAGAGGCACATCGGCCGTGTTGATGGAAAGCCAGGAGGTGAGTTTGCCTTCGTTCCGGGCTGTGGCCTTTTGGGCTACAGGACGCAAGAGATCCCAAGCCGACGCATCTGGAGACGCAGCGACTAAACCAGGGAAGGAAATCTGGGCGATTTCTCTGACGACGGTGTCGGACGTCCATTTTGCTCGCCATACTTTGGAAACCTGAGTGCACCTAAGTGCATCGCCAAGGCGCAGATACTGTGCTATCATAGCAACGACTTCCTCCGGAAGATGATGCATCTCTGCAAGTTTGATTGTGCTCTTCATTGTCAGTTGCCTGAGATGTAGAAGTTCCCAGGGCGTGAGTCTCGAGACAAGATTATCCAGGTTGGCGTGCCGGAGGGCTGTGTTGGGAGATCCATCGTCGTTGGTGAGCTTCGCAAGCTGTCCAGCCAGTACACCATCATACGAACCTCTGGCGTATTCCATCCTGACTTTGACTTTGGTGCTTGCAATATCAGAATCGGTGTTCTTGGTGAATAGACTGATGAGGGCTGGAAAAGCCAAAAGAGAACATTCTAAGAGTGCAGCTGGATGCAGATGGAGGTACCTTAGGCACCTACGGCAGGTTGGTGGTTGTTGCCTTATCTAATCAGTGTATCTAATCGACCTTAGCCCCATGAGGTAGGTAAGGTATGTAGATAGGTACCTTAGGTGGGACCTCGGCGGGGAGCTTACCGGAGTCCGATCTCGCTAAGGGCAAGTTTAGGTAAGCGATTGGTGCCTGGCTCACCCCAGCTTTTAGCTCGCTGTCCTCCCTCCACGGTCCACCAGCCACCTGGTCAGTGACACGGTACGGTATGTACCTTAGGTACTGTGGACAGCCTAAGCTCTGTGCCCAAGCGCCATGTCAGTGACAAACGGGCCCGCCGGACAACAGTCCAGCAGCGTTCAAACAGCCTAAGCGGCGCTCCAGAGTCCACCGGCCCGACGAGCACGACATCATTATAGGTGACAGAAGCGACCTGCTGACGTGCGAAATCGTGACTCCAACTCCTGACTCCGACGCGGGCCGTCCGTCTCCTCCCACCATCTTCTTCTACTCCCTCTTCCCCCCCAGTCAGTTCCATCCCGTCCGCGACTATCCATCCGTTATCCGCAAACCCGAGACTTCTCCTCTCCTCTCCTCGCCCTCCCTCTTGAGCACGTCATGTTTGATCTTGGTTGTTTGTGACTCGAGTCTCGCGGATCCGGCCACCTCACTTCTTCCATCTGCGCAATAATGAACAGCGACTGCCCTTCTTTTTCTGTCTAATTGTCGGTTCTTCCCTTGGCTACCCATAGCCGACCAAGGCACATATCTCCAATTCGACAATCCGTACTCTCTTCCACGCATCTCCGAACCCGACTGAACCTCCCACACAACCAACCCGTCATTCACCATGGCGCGAGCCGCAAACACCCCAACCCCGTCCGATGACCGGACCCTCGTTGCGGGAGCTCACGACGACGACGACGCTTCCTCCACAATCAGCCGCTTCAGCTCGAGATCCTCCTTCGACTCCCAAACACCACCGAGGCGGAAACGTCCAAGCCCCCGCGCGGCCACCACCCTCCGAGCAATCTCCTTCGTCGCGGCATTGATCTCGGCCCTCTGCGCGGGCTCCATCACCGTCTTCTCCATGTACGGACACATCTTCCAGGAACGCCTGCACTACACCCAGTTCCAGGTCAACGGGCTAGCCATCAGCAGCTCCGTCGCCCTCTACCTCCCCGTTTCGTTCCTCGGCTACATCTGCGACCGCGTCGGCACCCCGCCCTTATCGCTCCTGGCAGCTATACTCTTCAGCGGCGGCTACGCCATCGCCGCGGGCACGTACCGGAAGCTCGAGGCGGAGAACCTCGGCGGGCTGCGCGATTACGCCGGACGGCGCATCGGCGGCGGCGCCGACTGGACGTACCCGCTCATGATCTTTGCTTTCGTCTGCGTGGGCGTCGGTACGTGCTCCATGTACCTCGCCGCCGTCGCGACGTGCGCCAAGAACTTTGGCAAGGGAAAGCATCGCGGACTGGCGCTGGCTGTGCCGATTGCCGCCTTTGGGTTGAGCGGCATGTGGCTCAGTCAGTTGGGCAGTCACGTCTTTTACGAGCGCTTGCCGGACGGCTCGGCTGGAGACTTGGACGTGTTCCACTTCTTCGTCTTCCTCGCCATCCTGCTTTTGGTGGTGGGAGTGACTGGCTCTTTCACGCTAAAGGTTGTCGACGAAGAAGAGATATTCGAGGAAGCCGTTGAGGAGCTGGAGCGAAGCGGCCTCTTGGAGCGTAGCACTTCCTTCCTCAGTGCCCGCAGTCTCGAACGCAGCAGAAACTACGGCGCAATCGGACAGATCGACGACGAGGAAGACGGCGGCGTCTTGGGACCGGCGGAAGACGATGCCAAGCTCAGGAAGAAGCTCGTCCTCAACGCCGAGACCAGGAGCTTCCTCACGGACAAGACCATGTGGTGCTTCGCTCTCGGATTCCTGCTGATGATTGGACCCGGTGAAGCCTTCATCAACAACCTGGGCACCGTGATCGGCACGCTGTACCCTCCCACCATGCACTACGTCGGACCTCCGACCTCGGCCGCGACGCACGTCTCCATCGTCGGCATCACCAGCACCATCGCCCGTCTCGCAACCGGCACCCTGACAGACCTCCTCGCGCCCTCGCCGCAGACGCAGCACCTACAAGTCTCCTCCACGTCGCCCTTCCTCCGCGGCAGACCCACCATCTCTCGCGTCGCCTTCCTGCTCTTCTTCGCCATCATCCTGTCCCTGGGCCTGGTCGCCCTAGCCTCCGGCCTCATCCAAGAGCACGGCGAGCGGTTCTGGATCGTGTCCGGTCTGATCGGCTCCGGGTACGGCGCCGTCTTCAGCCTGACGCCCATCATCATCACCGTCATCTGGGGCGTCGAGAACTTTGCGACAAACTGGGGCATCGTCGCCATGTTCCCCGCCCTGGGCTCGACTTTCTGGGGACTGGTGTACTCGGCCGTCTATCAATCTGGCGCTGAGAACTCTCCCCAGCGCGGCGGCGGCAGCGGCGGTGGCGGAGACGTCTTTTGCTATGGCGCGCAGTGTTACGCGCCGACGTTCTGGGCCATGGCCGTCACTGTATGGGTGGCGTGTGGCATGATCCTCTTTGCCTGGAAGGGCAAGGGTGGATGGGCGCAGCGCGGCATCATCATCTAACTCGTCAAACATCACCGTTACTACAACATTACATCACATAACACATCTTTCTTTTTTATTGTCAGGCATGTGTATCGGCGTTTGGGCAAGAGCATTTGGGTTGAATAAGGCGTGTCATATCTATTCCGCCGTGGTTTCATTGGGGTATATAATTGCGTAAAGTCATAAAATATCCGGGCCAGTCCTGTTTTCCCTCTCGTGATCCAAAAGTCGCTCTCGCATCGCACACACACATACTTTCTGTCTCTCTTTCTCTCTCTCGTTCTCTCGCCATGTTTTTGTGTTATTCGATCATAGCATCATGATTGCTACCAAGGTCGCAAGCGCCATAATCAGGCCCGCCACCAGAGGCGTGCTCGTCCTCGCACTCGCGTTCTCCTGGTCGTACTCACTCATCGTCTTCATGCAGATCCATTGCGAATACAAGAGCTTGTCAAACAAGACGCTCATGACGGGCGTGTACCCGTTCAGCCCGCCTGTTGGTTTTGTCGTGCTCCCGTCCCCGTCGAGAATCAGCTCCACGTCGGTCAGCTTGAACATGTCGTACGACTGCGGCAGCGTCGGGTGGCAGTCGTTGTTGTCGTCTGCGTCGCCCGCGTCCTGCGCCAGCACGGTCGGGGCGTCCGGGCCGATGACGTCGACACCGGTGATGTTGACGGCGCCGGCGACGAGGTTGCAGTGGAAATCTTTATCTGTACGCGTCCGCTCCTCGAGGTACATTGCGATTTCCTGGCACCGGGGTAGGGTCTCGTCATTGGAGTGGGCGGTGCGGAAGTCGTCTACGTAGCCCGTGATCTCGTCCATACAGGACTGCTGGAGCCAAGGGCTACAGTCTGTGGTGTCGAGGTCGGGTACCTCGTGCGGTGTGGGCAACGTCTGGAACATGTGCTGGAAGATGAGGGCGCATCCCTTGGGGTAGCTCTCCGACGAAAGATTCAGTCCTGCGGGGGCGCCTAGGTAGTAGGATTGGGTATAGAGCTGCTTCTTTATCCAGCTGGGGGAGTTTGCCGGGGCGGGGGAGTTGGCGACTGTGGCGACGGTGAGGGAGAGCTTGCGAATGTCGGTGGTGTTCTTGTCGTCTATGGGTATGTCGAGAACCTCCGGGGCGATGCCGACGCGGCGGAGGACGGAGCCGGCGAGGGTACAGTTCGACTCGCCGACGAGGTCGTCGACGGCGCCGGGCGGGCAGTCTACATCGGCGCAGCCTTTTAGAGAGACCTCTGTTAGGATGGGGACCGTTGCGAGAGCGGGCCCGGACCCCGCGAGGACCGTGAGGAGGGAGGTCCCCATGAGGCTCGAGGACCAGAGCCTCATTCTAGAGGGGGTGTATCCGTAGGGGACACCGGCCGGCGGGATGGACTGGAGTTGCTTTCGTCTCGGTTGAGTTGGTTTACGTCAAGTGTTCAGGGGAAAGCGTGTTGAGAGGGACCCGGAGACGGGAAACCGGCAAGAGGCCACGCAGGGCCAAGACCGCGATGAACAATTGGGGCCTGGGCCGAATAGGTATAAAGACCTGGGTTCCGGGACGCGAAGAGAAGAGCAGCGCGGTGGGCGCGCCGGGCTCTGCTCTGCTCTGCTGCGGCGTGCGCTGCCTGGTGGGATGCTGCGCAGGTTCCGCAGGACGATGCGAGGTGGTTCGTCTGGCACGGAAGTACGGCAACGACGGGTGAGGTTTTTGGTCTCGGCGCCGTGGTTGTTCGCGGGCGGGGTGTGGGGTGCGGGTTGCTTTGCGGTAGGTTTGTGCGTGGTGTGTTGTGCTGGCTTTGCCGACCTATGCGGACTGCTGGGCAGTGGATGGGCAGAAAGAGCTGATGGAGTTCTGGCAGAAGCAGAAGAATGTGCTAGGGTCGGTAAGTGGTCGATGGTATCACCAACACCTTTGTCGCTGGCTTCATCGTTCGACCTCGCGTCGTTGTTGTTGATTCCTGCATTGACTTTGGAGGAGTCGAGAATTTTCCTGGGCAGAGCGCCGAGAAAAGGAAAAAGGTGAGCAGAGAGGCAGAGCAGAGACGGGCAGCCAGGAGCGGGGTGAAAACCACGGCAGCAGGAGGTACTTCGTACAGACACTGGCAAGACTGGGCAAGAACTGATCACAGATTACATCAATGAGCGAAAAAGCAGCAACAGCGGGCGAGAGGGTCGCGTGGTGGAAGGTGATAGGCGCCCAGAAGGTGATTCTTTCCTTGGCATTTCTTGGCGCTCTCACCGTCTGGTTGGCTTATCTAAGGATTTGAGGTAAATTCCTCAATTCCTCTTCGTCCACGAACTGAATTTGATGGTTTTTGAATGTCGAGTTGGCGTTGATTTGTTTGTGATTCTCAATTGAGTTGCTATAAGATGAGATGGCAGGTGAAAAAAACTCACGTTATACTCATCTCAAGTGTGTCTTGAGCACTGAGGAATGGACGGTGAGTTTGGGTTGAAGAGTGAGTGTGAGAGTGAGGTACCTAACCTGAGAGGGGGGATGGTGGGGTTGGGGATGACTAACCAGCCTGGAAACTACCTACCTTAAACTGCGTCCGATCTAATCCCCGGATAAGGTACCTAAGGTAAGCTTAAACTTCGGACTTTGCAAACAGCTCCTTCAACTTCACTCACTCCCACTCATCCAACATTCCTCATGTTCATGTCCCTTTCTGCGGCTTATGCGAACCACTCTTTCTTGCTTCAATAGCCGCTACGAATGATGTTCGTGACGACATTGGACCCGGCCGTCTACCAACTGAGACACAACTACCGTTACGCTGAGGCATTGAGGCAGTGAGGCTGTGCTGGAGTTGGTGCTCGACGCCTGGTTGCCCTACTTCAACCTGACCAATCTTGAGAGCCCAAGATGAATTTTTACGCGTCCAATCTTCCGCATATGCGTAGATACGCAAGAAAGGTGAAGCGGTATGCTTGACCGAATCTTGCATTTGTGCTACTAATGGCACGTTCGATCGCCCTGTTTCTCGTGCAATGTGCCATTCTTTTTCCATTTAAAGTGATGCTGCTCCCCCTTTGCCAGAATTCCCCTCCACCTCACCTCGCCCAGCCTTGATCTCTTGGTATCATTAGACAGCAACCATCAACAATCCACATCCTACAGCACTCTTAGCATGATCGAGACTACTCCCGAAAATGAATGCCCCATCCTTCCATCAGTTGTGCTCCAGCCTAACACCATGGAGATGACGAAGCCTCTGAAACAGGCATTGGAAGGAGCCATGTGTCGCTCCTTCAGTCTCGATGGTGACTCTTCCAAGGAGTTCCTTCCCGAGCCCGATATCAACCGAATTCTTTCCGAGAAGTCGATACTTGGAGCTCTCCGGACTTCCTGCCCTGGAGCCGACTTCATGCGCCGCATGTATGCCTCCGCAATCGTCAAGGAGAAGAAATACACCAAGATATTTGCCATCCTGGTCTTGATTGGTCGAGCCGATGCCATCGCAGCCTTCAGACAGAATCACCTCGACGATTCGCAACTTCCATTGGCATTTGCTTCCACGTCGGGAGAAGAGACGAGCACATTGGTGCGGTCTACAGTCGCCCGATCTAGCTTCGATCTATCCTTGATGGGACTCAGTTACTACGAGTCGATACTCTTGGAGGAGACACAGTGGAAGTTTCTTGCCCCTGTGTTTGCGCGAGCTGATCTCGTCAGCGAGACTCGCAACTTCCCGGCGTCTTCTATCCTGCCTTTCGTCATGCCTGACTCTCCCCATGGAATCCAAGGGCCTCGCAATGGTTGCAGCAAGAACTCCCGCATATATCAGGCCCACCTTCACGACGGCCATCACGACTTTCCCGTCTCTACAGTCGCAGTCAAGCAGCTTCTCAACGCTGGACCGGAGGAATACGCTCGCGAGGTGGAAGCCCTCAAGACCTTTGGCGGCCCCGATCAACCCCATGTAATTGAGCTGCTTGCCACCTTCAAGCATGGAGATACCTACTACTTGGTGACTCCTTGGGCTGAACACGACCTTCACGGCCTCTTCACCGAACCGCCATCCTCCTTGGCTTGCGACTCAGCCAGCGCGGTGAAGCCTACGAGCATGACCGCGAAGCAAATGCTTGGTGTCGCCGAGGCCTTGAAGGCGATCCACTACTGCCGACTGAAGAAGCGCTCCATCGCGAGAGACCACGAAACGGCTGAAGAAGTCGATGGGGGCTACCACGGCGACATCAAACCTGAAAATATCCTCGTCGAAAATGGGCAGTGGAAGCTGGCTGACTTTGGCCTATCCCAGATCGGCCGCAAGCCAGACTCTTCGCAAGGAGACAGACCTGCAGGCTGTTCACCGGCGTATCGTGCTCCAGAGCATGATGTTGGCAAGTTTGATGGCCAAAAGGCAGACATTTGGTCTCTTGGCTGCGTCATGAGTGTCGCTGCTACGTGGATGACTCTGGGCCGGAAGGGGGTCAAGAAATTCAGCGCCAATCGCCAGACAAAGACCGGTAAACGGCTCGACAACTCCTTTTTCGAGGTTTCCAAAGACCAGGAAAAGGGTACTCGAGTGAAGCTCAAAGCCGCTGTCTCTGACGTGAGTACCCGATGGATGTGTATTCGTATTATGCGTGGGTGCTAATGCAGACTTGAACAGTGGATCAGTCGACTCCATCGGGCCCCGAAAGCGAGTTCCTTCATTCACGACTTGCTTGATTTGATTCAAGACAAGATGCTGGAAGTTGATGGTTCCAAGCGAATAGCTTGCGCTGGTATTGTCTCCAGCCTCGAGAAGATGTACGAAAAGTGTATAGACGACCCAGGCTACACAGAGCCAGCTCCTCGAGGAGAAATGTCAAGTTGGGCATGCAGGCATGAGCTCTCGATTGGGACCGCGCGTCGTGAAGCTCGGTCAATCACTGTCAACGTGGTCGAAGTACCAAGCCCAACACAACGCAGTCAGCCATTCTCGACGCGTGTACCACAGTTCAACTCTTCCTACTCGTCTACCGGCTCCTACAACTCGGAGTATGACGATATGATTGACTTTCCCTTGGCTGCCTCATCGACAGAGCCACTTTTAACTTTTGGGCCTTCCGCCAATACCATGAATCAGTCGAACATTGTATATGGAGGCATGAACCTCACCATCTCACCTGACATGGGTCAACTCGGATCTCCAAACTTGGAAGAATACTCGTTCTCTTTTGGAGACCCCCCAACATCTCGTCCGAGTCTGACTGTTCCTGAAAACACCAAGAATGGGAAGCGGCACTGTAGCACCAGCAACGAGAAATCTGCAGTCAAACGACGTAGGTTGCAGAAGCCGCCAAGAAAGAGCTCTGCAACCACACAGGGAGCGGAAAGCTCTTTTGACTTAGTCTCAGAGTCACCGACAACCAGTCAAGATGTAGAGGGCGCTTTTGCATGCCATTATTTCAAGCATGACCCTGAGAAATACTGCAAGGGGAAGTGGAAGTCGTGTGGAGGAGCCGGTTGGCAAGAATTTCACAGGCTCAAGTAAGCTTTCTCTTCCCCCTTCTGACATGTGTAACGCGTCACGCAGATGGAATAAGATTGCACCGGTTAACATGTTATCATAGGGAACACCTTCGTCGCAACCATCGCGAACCTGGATACAAATGTAGCAGGTGTCAAGTGCGACTGTCATCGACAGAAAAACTCAATAACCACTACAATTCTGAAGTTCAATGCCAAAGGCAACCTGCCATCGTCGATGATAACATGGACGACGCTCAGTGGAGCTCTTGTCAAGGACAGATGCGCGTGATGAATGGAGCCGGCAAGTGGGGGGAGATCTACAAAATCATCTTCGGACCGACATGTCCAGAGGTCATGCCTTCACCCTGTATGTGTCCTTCATATTGCCCAGCTGGAGCTGCCGTAAGGCCAAGCACGAACATACAGCTGACTACTGCTTAGATCGCGACGAACTTGATGAACTTGATAAATTCTGCAAGTTCCTGGACTCACAGAGACAATTTCAGACCTGTGACAGCATTCAGCGGGAGATTGCTATATGTCTAAAGTGGATTCGCGAATTCCAGGACCGACCGTCTCTCACACAGTCGTCTATCAAATCCGAAGTGCCTTCGTTGACCGAGGGCTTGTCCAATATCTCGACACTGTCCACTGATGTCATGGCAACGAGCATTGACCAAGAGCAGATTTACTACGCATATAATCCAACATTCGATTCTAGTTGTCAACAGATTGGAACGATGACGCAAGATCATTCGGTTGTTAACCTTCAATATCTTGGATGTCATTTGAATTTTGGACCTTAAGGTATCTGATGTGAAGGAAAAGCCGGGCTGCTGGCACTGGCACAGCATGTGTCAATCCTCTCATTCCTTGAAAGTTCCTAGATTTCCTTGTTATGATACCCAAATTTTTGTCATCTCTTGTTTGCTTTCATCATGTTGAGGTGTATCGAGATCAGATTTTCTCTTAGAATAGAAAATCGCCATCATCTACGAGGTGAGAGTAATGGCATCTTCCCTAACCCAATGGAACTTCGCTATCTCTATGTGATCTTCAAGCTGCGACTGAGGATGACTTCAGCTCCATCTGAAATGATTTTTCTTATCCTGGTTTGTGATTGTGACAGATTTTTGATCAACGTCAAGCATGCATCGCTGCCGCGTCCGGTTACGTCAACTCTTGGGACGAGATGGTCATCCAAGCAACGATGACACGTGCAAAAACGAGGTCATAACCAAAAGCCCAGACCGATCACGAGCAGGGGAAATCCCAAAGTCATCAATCAATGCCGCTCTAATAAGACTGAACTAACCAGACTAAGTACGCACAATACCAATAACCCAAACACCAGAACTCAGTCGCGTTCCCCGGCCCTATGACACATCACGAACCACAGTAGACTTTATGAAAAGATCTAAACGAAAGCGATGAGGCTTTCAACTAACACCCACACCCACAAGATTTACACCCCTTCCCGCACCCAACATCATCCAAATTTGCACAATCGGAATCTTTATCGCACGTCTGCCAGTCTCCGTACCCTCTATTCCGCGCAGTCCAGCACCACCGCCCGTCTCCGTCGCACGCCTTATAGCAGTAGCCCCCCGAGCAGCCGTAGTCGCCCGGATCGACGTCCCAGCAGTTACCCCAGCCGCCGCCGCCACCGTGCCGCCAGCCCCAGCTCCAGCCCCAGCGATTTACGGTTGTGGAGTTGACTCCTCCGCTCACTTTGTTGTCTGCGGACGCAGGACGGGGTCCGACGGCGTGTTCGGGTCGAGGGGCCAGGCCTAGGGGGTGGTCCTGGCACGTGCGGATCTGTGCGGGATCAACCCCATTGCCACCGGCGGCGGAGGTGTCGAGGGATGCGGCGGTGTATGTCATTACGCCGAGGGATCCGCACCGTTCGGCGGTTGTGGCTGGGGCTACAGCTGCGAGGATGGGGGTGGCGAGGAGGAAGAGGTGGGAGGTCTTCATTATGTGTGAAGGGGTTGAACAAGGATCGGTGGGATAGAGTGAGATGGCTGAAGCGTGTTTCTCAGGATTGAGTTTGCGAGGGATCCGGGTGCGAGGAGTTTGGTGCGAATGTCCCGACTGCGTGGATAGAGTTTAGATTGGCGGGAGTCTCGGGAATTTTGGATGCTTGTTTATGATGATTTGTTGGAAACAGGTTTGTTGACGATGATGACAGGGAGGATGAGGGTGTGGGTGCTGTCACTGTCTTTTCAGATGGGTGAAGAGATGTGATGGATCTGTATTCCCAAGAGTTGAAGCTGGTAAAGAGGGTTGCGCCAAATTCTTATACTTGGGTTTCCTACACCCTTTTTCAAGTCAGTAGTGATCATGTCCGTTGATCTCCGTCCTCGTCCCAAAGTTTTGATCTCGATGAAGCTTGAAATTGCCGTCACCTCCGCTATACTCCGTTGAAAGAGCAAGTTTAACATGCGAACACGGAATCTGCGGGCATCGGACTTGGCGGAGTGATGACTCCTGAGATACCTTTTCGATCTTGCTTTGAAGCCGGACCGAGGCTCGACTTACAAGAAAGTCTTCCGGTACCTTCGGTTTTCTGGAAAAGCCCGCCTCTTTTGTCTGAAAGGATATTCAACATCATTTCGAAGTGCTGATAATGACCGAGTCCGAGCTCATCGACAGCTTGATTACGAGAACACCTACAAAGTCATCGCCAAGCTTGTTCCGAAGTAATCCGAGGCATGTTTTTCACCCAGCCTATGTGATGAGTCCTGATGTCACTCTTCAATCTCTTTCTCCCAGATATTCGAGTTCATCATGCTACAGAGTTCATGAAAACTCCGAGATTCGAGGCGGCGTCACTGGGAAGTCGACTCGACTTGAGCTTGAAGTCCGGCATCCAATATCTTGCATACTTTCCGTGACGTCCCGCCACTTTGACACCAGATGGATATCAAGTAATAGCGGTTACATCCGTCATCGTCTCGATGCTATAGACCGCACATGTGATCTAGATTCTTTTTGATTATCTGCTGCTGCCTGAGATCACTGTATCATAGCATGCCGGCTGCACGACTCAACGCCCACAAAGTTACGAGTGGACAGAGCGCTTTGCTGAGAGGTCAGAGTGTTTTGATGTTTAACCTGGAGGCAGACATATTGTGTCGGGTCGGAATCGTCAACTCAAAATCGAAATCAATTGCATCTACGTTTCAAACTTTGATTCGTAGAAATCGTGACAACAATGACAAAGGTATATCGCAGGCGAATGCCAGTGTTGGAAGATTCTTCGATACATGTGAACTATTGCATACTACATTTTGAAATATGCTTAAAGTCTCCCATTGGAGTGTCAACTATCTTACTGGGCTTTCTAATCAAGCTAGGTTGAGAGCTACAAGGATAACTTATGCTTGTGCTGTTCACAGGGGTGAACCAAGACTACAATGGACCTCTGACCCTACGCTTGTCTCATCATGCGAGCGCTCGATAGTGCATCAGAATTCTCTATCCTCAATTCCCATGAATCCAATTTCAGTCACCTGAACTGCCTTAACAGCATAATGGCTGAGTATGCTTAAGACCTAGGTTTAGTAGATACTGCATCAAAGCTTAGACAATCTGTCACTGCCATGCGCCGCGAGTCTAGGTCGCGCTGAAATGGAGATCCCTTCCAACTTTCCCTCGTTCCTCCATTTACCAATATACTCCAAGAAAGAGACCGTACCTTCAGCCCACACGACTCCCCGTGCCTGCTTGGCCCTCTCTCTAGGGTCGTCTGAGGCCGCTTGACCGTGTCCGTTGAAGTATCCCGGGGTACATCCCGCAAGCGATGAAAAGAACGGGGCCCTCTTCGCAACTTCCAGACTGTGCTGTTCCTCTGCCTCTCGAGTCACCTCGACGATGGCCCTTTGACCAGCACCGACTCGTTTCTCAGCCTCGGAGACGATGTACGTGACATGTCGAGCAATGAGACCCAACATGAACACATTGTTGCCTGTGATGGTACCCTGAGACGTACCAGAGAAGAAGAGGTTGGGAAACTCGTTCGTGAGGTATCCATGCAGTGTGGCAGCGCCGTTGCGACGCCATTTGGCATCCAATGAGATGCCATTACGTCCGAGAAGCTCGATGCCGACTCGTTCTGCTGGACTTCCTCCCGTGCGACCACCGGTGACGGAATAGCCTGTGCTAAAGATGATGATGTCGACGGGATACTCCTCACCGGCGATGACGATGCCTCTCTCTGTGGCATGAGATGGCCCCTTACCGTTGGTGTCGAGGAGATGTACATGCGGATCGTTGAAAGCCTGTAGATACTCATCGCTGAATGTTGGACGTTTACACCAAGAGGGGTACCAGGGCTTCAATCTCTCCGCGGTTCCTTCATCCTTCACGATGCTGCTGACTCGAGCGCGTACACGTTCCATATGTGGCAGGTCCAGGGCATGGAACCAGGTGGCCCTTCGGTCTTGGTCTTCTGGGGAAGGGTTGACGATGCCATGGGCGGGCGAACCCATGACCGCGGAGTAAGCGGGCATATCGGTCCAGCCATCGTTGACCAAGTTGGGCTGGCCTGGCAAGAGGGCGTTGGTCATGTGTCGGTTCAAGTTGATCTGCCTCTCGAATTGCCAACCTCTCTTTCTGGCGACAGTAGCTTTGAAAGTTTCGGGGTCTGTGTCTTGTTGACCGCGTTCTTTGACGTATGCTGGTGTTCGCTGCACCACGTACAACTCCTTTGCGAACTTGGCGAGCGTGGGGATTGCTCCTATGGCCGTTGCGGCCGTGCCGACTATCGCGACCCTCTTGTCTCGCAAGTTGGTGAGTGTTTGATCTTCTTGAGATCCTCCAGTGACATCGTAGTTCCATCTAGACGTGTGGAATATGTCCCCTTTGTAGGAAAGGAGACCGGAAATCTTTGGCACTTGTGGTTTTGTGAG
Organism: Colletotrichum tamarilloi; assembly: GCF_030869305.1. Lineage (NCBI taxonomy): Eukaryota > Fungi > Ascomycota > Sordariomycetes > Glomerellales > Glomerellaceae > Colletotrichum > Colletotrichum tamarilloi. The sequence goes on from NW_026849429.1 coordinate 164,038, forward strand.
AACACCCGCGGCCAGGTAAACATACTGCGCCTGGATCTCTTGCTTGATCACAGGTTCTCCAGGACCACGTCTCTCAGAGAGACTGATATTCCAGAGTTCCTTCTTATCGTCCCACTGCACACTACGCACGTCAGACCGGAACAGAGTCTTGTCGTCAAGCTTCCATCGCGACGCAATGAGTTCCGCATATCGTCGGATTTCCGCGGCCGGGGCGTACTTCTTGGTCGGGACGTAACCAGTTTCCTCAAGAAGAGGTAGATAGCAATAGCTCTCGAGGTCGCAGTGCAGTCCGGGATACCGATGCCAGTACCAAGTCCCGCCAAAACCGCCAGCCGCATCGACGATTCGTATTTCGTCTGCGGTTGCAACACCAGATTCAATGAGGTTTACCGCGTACAGTAGGCCTCCGAATCCGGCTCCTAGAACGAAAAATCGGGTATGCTTGGTATCGCGGAATGGCGATGGTTTGGCATTCAGTCTTGCGTGATCCGCCCACGGATCATCGAGAAGTGAGTGTAGTCGATCCTCTGAGGCTTCGTTGAGGGGTTGAAATTGTGCAGAGCCTTCTGGTCTCAGCCTCTTCTCTGCTTCCTCGGCATACTTCCTCCTGACAGCCTCAAGCTTTTTGGCGTCAACGTGAGAGACAGTGTCTTGCGGTGCGGGTGCCGACATATTCTGTGTCGCGTTTGAGCTTCTTCAATTGAGTCGAATGGAAGAGGTGATGTGAGACTAGTGGCAGTGACAAACATACGTATAACAACTACTACAAAAATTACACCTGTTCAACCCTTATTCTCGATCAAATTGTCTCTGGCTTTGACTTCATACACTCGCCGCTGTTGCTGGCCCGCGTTTGGATGATAAGGCAAGCCGCACGCCATTACAAGGCCTTCGATACGCCATCGTTCCTCGATCACACAAGCTGCAAGCGTTCGCACGAATACTGGCATCACAAGTCCGACATCGCTTTCCACACAAGTGCATAGATCATTTAGCCTGCAATTTTGACCAATCGGCCAATCTAGTGACATGCCGGATCACTGATTTGGCTGTGTGTGAGTGTTGGTATCCCTTTCACAGGGTAGTTGATTCGAACCGATGAGTTCCGTGGGCGACGGAGATGTTAGAATGACTGTATTGGGTAATTCTGCGTAGTGTGTCAAAGGGACACGAACAAGCGTAGGTCGGATGGGCAGCTGGGATGGAAGTAGGGGCTGTAGGTGGTTGGTCCCTGCGCAGCCGCCCTTCGATGTTGAATTGGACTTCCAATCCGACAGTGAGGTCTTGAAAGTTTCTATCTCAAGAAGAGACTCATGGAGCAGGTTGCAGGCTTATTGCAGGCTTACAACAAAAAACATGCTTGTTTCCACTTTGATATACCACATCACGATGGTTCTTCTTGACTTGGAACCATTTCCTCTTCAATCGTAGCGTATCGGTCTCATTACTCCCGGTGACGTTGGCGGGTCTTTGTTGTTAATCCTACATGATTTCCTCGGAATCTGTGTCTCTCTATGAAAATTTTGTTATATGCGCCTGCCATAGTTCAGGCATGGCAACGGCATAAAACTCCCCAGCTTATCCAAAAGACCGTACTCAACTACAGATATGTCGATCTACGATCAATTACTGTAGACTGTGGCTAATCCTCGATCAGCTGTCAATCGTAATTGTTTCGCCGGCTCTAGGCATCAGTCCCCACTTCTTGGTAGCGCCGACCCTACTCGTTCCATCACTAATTAGGGACCAGCACTTGTGCCCATGAGCCTTGGGACAAAGTCTCCTTTTTCATTGCTGTGAAATTTTCTCCCATCGTCATCGCACAGCTTGAATGTTATGTTGCTTCCTGATCGAGTCTGAATAAGTCAACATCAGAAAGTCTTGTGATGCAACAATGTGTCGCGCCTGCGAGCGGCTCTCTTACGACCCAATCCCGGACGTTCCTTCAGAGAATGAAGGCGACGAAGACGGCGACGAAAGTGAACCTCAACTTCACCACGCACCAATGATACCACTCAGGCGTAGAAAGCTCACTACAATCGAAATAGTAGTAACACCTGCACCGAGCTACGACGGCACTCCGATTTTCGCAGCATATGTAAAACCCACAACCGTTCAGCCAGACGACTGGAACTATTCGTCCCAGCGACAAGCCCCTTTTGGTATGGCGGTCTATGATATCACCCCAACAGCAACCCCAACCCAGGCCGCAAAGCTGGCGCACGCTCTCTCTCGTCACGCCAGGCGTCACAATCGCGAATGGGGACGGGACAGGATAGAGGTCGTTTGCTTCCCTCTCCCGTCCCACCTGACCTGCCAAGAGCGTGCACAAGCATGCATTGATCATCACGGGCACGAAATTCGGAACCGTGCCGTAATGGACGACATTGATGACGCCAAGTTCTGGTTTCTCCCCGAAGACTTTAACAACGAGTGGTATTCCCGCAGCATCATCGTCATCGACCGACTGGAGAACACTTGGGAGGACTCTTTTGGTTATGACGACAGGACGATCCAACACGAAGATGAGAATCCTGGAAGTTCATTTGGCAGTTTTGCAACAGTCCGCTGGCGGCCGCGCGAGGAGACCTGGGAATACTACGAAGATGAGCTTCGTCCGGAGAATCGAGTAATCATGAGAAAGTATGGGTTGGAGAGTATCGGCGACATGCTAGGACTTGACGGGATTGGCAATAGTATCAGGGGCTTCTACGAACACTTCGCGCCTGATGGGGTTTTGGATCGAGAGTTGGCTGTCGCCAGGACCAGGTAGGAATCGCCAACCCATCTACCAACTGACGTACAGAACTGATCGATATGGTTGTAGAAGAGTTGATGCAAGACAGAATCCATTGAAGGAGAAACTGGCGAGAGTGATAAGGCAGGCTTGCTCCATGGACTAGAAGGCTTGCCGTGGTTTTGGGTACATATTCCATCCCAGTTAATACGTGGCATGTTGTTAGAGACTTGGTTCTACAGGTACCTTCATCTTAGAACTACAGTGGTAAATTTGTTCTCAGGACATTAGCCTTGTGATAGATAAACCTGAGATAGGGGTATAGATTGATAAATCAGCAACAAAAAACTCCTACACCGACGCCTGCTGCGGCTAGCCTTCTGGCCACCTTCCCGTAACTCCTGCACAGAATAACAGTCGAAAATATCGCTCGTAGACAAAAAACCATAGCCCCAGCCGCTGACTTCCCTTGCCATGAAAGAAACGCGGTTGCCCCTGTCTCAATAACCAAGACCAACATAATGACGTGGCCCTTATCACCACGCCCTTGAACACCTTGATGTTCCTTCTGTCGTTCTTTGTATGATTCCATGTAACTACTTTTGACTGCAGCATTGTGATAACGCAATGATGCTGTCGCAGATTTCAGGGTCTTCGTTTACAGGTTGGTCAAATGCGGTCGTCCGTCGAGTGCTTGCGATCGCGACTTCAACTTTTGACTGTTGGTGCATCACCAGACTGGTCGAAAGAATCCGTGTCGCACGCGATTCCCAGAATTGATGGAAGATCGAATCATCATCGTAAACAGAGTGTGCTCCTTACAGGCTTTGGTAGTCTGATGTGCGAGGCTTTGAGTTCTCGTTCGAGGTCTTCGAGGTTATGTGGAAGCTGCCGAGCCATTTTCTAGCTTTCTTGGTGCCGACCACTTCCATATTGTCTCGCGTCTTCGAATCGTTACGTCCGCCAAAGCCGTCCTCTGTCTTTTCGGCTGATGCAGCCTTCATCTTTGCTTTTTCGAGAGCACGCTGTCTGTCTGCAGCGAGGGCCGCGTGGAGGGGCCTCTGGTTTCTTGGGTAGACTGGCATGGTTGTGAAGGATGTGAGGTGCCAAGCAAGATTTTATGAACAATGTATAGGAGGTTTGTTAATGCGAATAAGAGCTTTTTCTTGTCTTTGATGGAGAACTGTAACTTCTTGTGAATAGGAACGACATCTGGTTGGAAGGGTGGCTTTGGTATTTATGGAACCGACCTGTACGCCAGATTTGATGTTGAACAGGAACACATGTGAATGATTTCTAATTACTATAAGTTAAGCAAAACAAGTTCCCAAATCCCCCCTAGATCGCCATCTTGTCGCAAAGTGCGAAAGTCCTTTGGCGGCGTCCAATGTAAGCCTCGGACACACCGACCCCGCATACTCCGAAAGTCCGAAGAGCCGGCACAAGAGTCAGTAAGCAAAAAGCCAGCCATATGGTGGCGCTAACTCGGCTCCCACATGCAAAGTCAATTACGGGGTTGGGAGAGGATCTTAAAGTGAACCAACCTTACTGGGTAGGAAGTTGTCAATCTGCTTTCAACACATGCTCAGATCGATAGCAGCGCCAATCAGCATGATGTTACAACCTGTTGCATGCGCTACGCAACGTCATTCTCGCTTGGTGTCGGAATGTTACTTGTTATTAACACAACGTTTGACATCCTTGACGGCATAGGACGATACTTTCCACCAACTCGTTTTCATCACATCTTTAAGCTCCCGCCTTTGGTCATCTACTACCCAGGAAAGAGGCCATCGCCGATAATTGTTCGCCGGCATGTCTATTGAGCGCGCTTTGAACTTGACCAGCATCGCGGAGACGAGATGCCTCTACGATGACTGGGCCGAAAATTACAATCGCGACCTGCTAGGTGCAGACCAAGATTACGTGGCACCAGTCCTTGCCAGCGAGCAGGTCGTCAAGTATGTCGGTCCGTCTGCTATTGCAACGTCAAAAATTCTAGACGCTGGGTGCGGAACAGGCCTTGTCGGAGTCAATCTCGCGAAGTTCGGAGCCACGCAGATAGATGGCGTAGACCTCAGTCAAGGAATGCTCAAGGTCGCCGAGAGATCTGGTGCATACCGGTCTTTGAGCACGACAGACCTCTCCCAGCCTTTGACGCAGGCCTCTGACTACTACGATGTCGTTGTCTGCGCTGGTACGATGACTGAGGGTCATGTAGGGTCCGAAGCTTTTGACGAGTTTGTTAGAATTGTTCGCTCTAGCGGATTCGTTGTCGCAACTGTGTACGAGACTGTGTGGGAGAAGAATGGCTATAAGGAAAAAGTTACGTCTCTTGACAAGCTGGGAAAAGTGAATCTCTTGAGCGCCCAATTGGAAGACTATAGACGTGGAGCGCGTGCGGTCATGGTTATTCTTCAAGTACGGTGATGTTAAGGGATAGTCCGTAAAGGTTCAACGAAAGATCTGATGAGCTCCCTTAGAGGAGTTTACGGCTGTGAGAGATCGGCAGTAACCGTTGCTAAGAAGCATTTCAGTCAGACAAGTCTTCATTACATCATACCTACAGAGATACAGGAACTTGAGAGCAGGTCATCTAGAAGCCCAGACACTATCCCTCGACCCAAGTTGGTCGATTCTGGAAAGTCAAAAGACTTTTAGCTGCCGGAATTTCAAGACTTAAGATTCATTACAGTTTTCCTTCGCTAGCCTTACCCGGCGGAGATGCCAAAGCACAACACCAGAGCAAAGACCATGGGAGAGAACTAGCAGGCTAAGCGTCTTGAGAGTAATCTCACGAGCAGTCGGAAGACGCTCGAGGCAGTGGCTTACCTTTCATTCCGAAGCGTTCTCTGGACAGCGCACATGGCTGCTCCCGAGCCCGCCCCCTCGGCGCCGGGGAAACGGACGATAGAACGCTCGGCTTGGTTACGTCGCCGGCGCCGCTCGAGTAGCTCGAAGCAAAGATACTCAGGTCCCTAATTCGGGTGCCCAATCAACAAATGCACAAGACCCGCCTTGCTAGCTCAATCGGTAGAGCGTGAGACTCTTAATCTCAAGGTTGCGGGTTCGACCCCCGCGTGAGGCTCGAATCCTCACCGCGATTGGCAAAGCCACTCTTCGGGTTCTTTCTTTTCTATTTTATCTCTTTTTGAGATTGAAGATATCCTCTTTCTGGCGACCATCTCTCTTGTTCCCGTATAACATTGGCCGAAAAGGAAACGAAACACACTTTTTAGCAAGTTGATTACATAAAGATAAATTCATAATCCAGAAGAAGACCCAACGCGATCGCAGAAGTGACGAACGTTGTCGCCATCGGGTGCACACTAATACGCGCGAAACTCATATGCATGGTTCATGAACCATCACTGATACGAGCACGCGACAACTGGCCATCCCTCCACAAAGTCGACATGATTCGTGCGTATCGCACAGTCGATGCCTCTTCGACACGGGGGCGGTATTCATTCAAGGTAACAAAAGCAGGATCTTGGTCTGACCTAGATGAAGTCGGCAAGGTAAGCTGACTGTGACCGTAACCATCACCATCTCTCACACGCTTCGCCCCCGTGCAGAACTAATCCGCGGGCAAATACAACTCCCAACACTCTTACAGGGGTTTTGAGAACCTCACAGCCCCCCTCTTCTCTCTCCAGTCTCCATCTCCCCCTCCACACACGTACACACATTAGCGCCCAGCATCGCAAACGACCTAAGCGACCTGGTAAAACAACAATCATCACTAAACCTCAAAAGGTCAGAGCGTAATTATCGACGATCAAGGGTCCAGGCTTCGAAATAAGCGAGACAAACAGTGAAATCTGCCAAAAGGCACGCTAGGATAGCTGGGATAGATGCTGTTGATCATCCCGGGACGCAAATCCTCTAGCATCAACCCCGTCACGATCATCGCCGGCCCGGCCTCCCGAGGATCCCCAAGTTTAAACTAGCGGGTCCTCCCCTCCCTTCTCTAGTGTAGACTCTACCCGGTACCGCGAGCAAGGGGTGGGAGTGAGTGAGTGGGCGGGCGGGGGAGAGAGAGAGATCTGAGCGAGTGGGAAAAATGGAAGGCGGAGGGGTTCAAGGGACCGTGAGGTTCGTTCTCGTTTAATCGGACAGTTTCCGCCCCCAAGGACGGGCGGAAGATAACAGCCGAGCCGGAGGACCTTGAAGTTTGGTCAGTGCAAGCAATGTAAGACACATGGCACCGGGGAATTCCCGTCCAAAGAAGGGAAAAAACTGGAACTCATCATCTCGACACTGTTCGCGTTGGAAAGACGTGTGGTGGAGGATGTGCAACTTTCAAGATGGACAGCTGCGGAAGGTTGAGCCGGACTAACAAAGTCTTGAGGCTCTGTAGAATGCAGGCAAACCTCTCCTCCCCCCTCCTCCCCCCAAGCCCGGGCAACATCACCCATCCTTGACCAGAAAGACTTGGCTTTGGGTGCCAAAAGGGAAGGAGGAAAAGAAGGTTTCCCCATGCTATCCTTGTGTCAAGTATGACACGCATCTGCCTCCGGTTCCCGCAACGACCGTGAGACTTGGCTCACTAGTCAGGGCACCACCATCACACATTGCAGGTGGGGGATCAGTATAGTAAAGTAGGGTGATGCTTACTACCTTCAATCGCTCGCTCGCGGGCCCCTCGTGGTGCTGGAGTGTCACAGTGGTCACGTAGCATCACCGAGCCTCCCATCCCAGCGGCGCCTAGAGAAGACGATACCACGCTCCCCGAGCCCTCCCCTCCCTATCCTCCGTCTGTAAATTCTCCTCCTGTGTACTCCCGGGCTCTCTGGTCCCCAATTCCCTTACAGTCTCAGTAGTAACCCCTCTCCTCCGCCCCAGTCCCCCTCCTACGTACTCTGTAGATCGTGCTACGGGATAGACCTGTCACCGACGTCAAACTCAAGAAACACGCGATGAAGCTGTCCGCCGTGGGATCGGTGCGGACAGGTTCTCTTCAAGACGTAGAGAAAAAGAGGCGCAGCAGCACCACGATTCAAGAGCGCAAGACACACCCGCCCAGTGTAACCAACTACGTAGGATCCCTCTCCACGATCCGTAAACTGTCACTTTGGTCCCTAGTGCAACAACACACGTGTCACCAGCTCTTGTCAGAAGCGCGAGATCACCTTTCTCCCAAGAATCCTCCAAGGGTGAAACCCCAGACTCAAGCCCCCGCCTGCGCCTCTCCTTCTCTCCCAAGGAAGGCCCGGGATGTGAAAGACATCCCGACGATCACATGAGCATGGAAGAACCTCGTTTCCACAGGTGGCGAGGAGTACCTAGACAGGATGATTTGAGTTATCGATGGCGGCTAGGGAAGGGGAAACTTGGGAAGAGGGAAACAGACAAGCCGGCAGAGCGGTCGCCAAGCCGGCATGCTGCCAAGAGAATTGGAACGGAGTCGCTGCCGAGAAAGCTCGTTGTTGATGTTTGCGAAGCTAAGCCTGCCTTGCCAGTGGTGTTGCGATTCTGACGGGTATGGTGTTCTAGATGGGAGTTCGCGGGGGTGGCCTCCAAAGCTGCGATTCATAGAGAGACTCCTTCTTTCCTGTCTCTTTTGCCGGTAGCCAAATCTTCAACGCTGAATCCCATAACCTCACGGAGACCATCCTGAGGCTGTTCGCCAGCTTTCGCAACACCTTACCAACGTTGCCAACCACCTAGACGACTCGAACTGCAAAATTGTGTAGCCCGAAAGGTCGCTGTAACTAGGCATTGGAGATCCCTCGCGATTAGTCCAGAGTTGCTCGCCCCCGGCACTGCAAACGATGAATCCATCCAACTTCTCCAGATATCAATATATTCCTCACGATCCAGTAACGGCCCCAGAGGAAGAAGGAATTGTTCATCATGGCCTGTAGTAGACAGGAACTCGCGAGTACCATGCCTCTGCGAGCCCCTCCGGCTCATTTCTTGCTTCATTTATACATAAAAAAGTGTCCTTTGTGCAAGAAAAAAAAGGTTTCGGGTGCAATTGCACTTTCGTCCTTTTCCCCAAAACTCTCCGTACGACAACATAACCCCCCCTTTTGCAAGCCTGTGGTACAGTAACAACCAAAAAAATGGTAAAAAAACGAATATGATGAACAAGCAGCGATATGCCATATAGACAAAAAAACCAGACCGATTCCAGCCCCAATTCATCCTCTCTGCTGGGTATTGCACCAAAAGGAAAAAAAGGCCCGGCCTCTTCCCCATCCCCTCCTTCCCCTCCTCGCTGTGCCGCGTCCATTACGAAAAACCATCCCTATGCCATAGCCCTCTTCTTTTCGAAGTGTTTGCAAATCTTTTTTTTGTTTTACCCAGGCGCGGTCATCCAGCGAACCGGGCCGTGAACAAAGAGAAAAAAACAAGCAACCGGGAATAAGCTTCTGGCCTACTTCCGTACCTCCACCCTTTCTCGCCTCTTGCTGTTAGGATGATGCAGACATTAAGGTGTTAACGAATGGTTTGAGGGGGCCTGTATGGCTACTCCCGCTCAGAGTTTGTTGAGATCCAAATGATGGGAGGAAAATAGAGAGAAAAAGGAATGATCGGAGCAAAGTAAATCTTTCAATAGAAGAAAGTTGATGAGAGAGAAGTCGAGTGAAGAAGGCGTTTTAAGCCCCTTGCGTCAACACATTATCGTACATCGGAGTTCTTTCCTTGAATCCGGCTTGCTGTCATGGGGCCATCATGACAAAGACCCATTTGTAGGAGTTCGACATAGTATGCATGGCTTCATTTCCGTGACGTTCGTAAACAGTCATGATTTGTTGCCTAGTGTTTGTTTTGATGTAATGAAACATCATGAAGTGGTTGTTATGCAGCTTTTGGGGACCCCTATGGATAGGGCTCCGATCTACCGGCCTGCCCCGTGCTATGCAAGATTGAGCCGCTTCAAGAAGAGAGCATGGGGTTCGATTTTGAACCCCTGCCTCTCTCTCTAGATGATGTTTGCGATGCTCAACCTGTCCTGGGGCCGGCCCTTGGTGCTCGTTGTTGGGCTGTTGGTGCTGCTGCCTTCGCCGGGGCCAGGGATTATGCTCGGTAACGTCGGCGTGCCTTCGGTCTTGATTCCGGCCGGTAGAGCAGATGTCCAAGTCGCGGATGTCGGCGTGGGCGTAGTGTTGCCAGAGGCCAGCCCTCGCAAGGCTGCCTCAAGGCGCTCCCACCCTCCCCACTCCTTGACTTCCTCCTCGCTCAAGCCAGTTCTTTGCTCAGCGCTGAAGAGCCCGCTGCTGGCACCGCCAGAAGCTGTGATCGATCCGGGGGAGGTCGGGGAGAGGATGGCCTCGCGCTCGCCGCCGGCCCAGACCCAAGCCGAGTCTGGCGCCGCCTGCAGATCGGCGCTGACATATGCCAGGAGCTCCTCATCCTGCATCAGAGCCTCCTGCAGCGGGGTAGGTCCGGAACGGCCATGGGGTGGAGGAGGTGGGGCAAATGGTTTCGGAGGCGTCGTGCGGGCGACAAATGCCGCATACTCGGAGCGCTTTGTGCCTAGTGTAGATACGAAGAAGGCGAGGAATCGTCCACAGGGGATGGCAACATCGCGTTTCGAGTCTATGGTCGCTAGAGCACGCAGACACGTCGTTGCATGGTCCCAGTATCCTGCCAGAAGGAGAAAGAGGGCACAGCGGAACGTGTGGGTGGTGAGGAGAGCAGTAGCGCCGTCGGCAAGGGTCGGGGTTGCACGCGAAAGGAGCGACGCTGTTTCAAGAGCAATGTGAGTACATTGCTCCATGGCAGCAAGACGTACATCGGACGGGCAAGTCGGAGCCAGGTTGTGGCGGTGTAATGCGAGACGAGCGTGGAGAAGGTAGGTGTAGGGCGTCAGGAGGTGAGGCGATATTTGCCCTGTGCTGGCCGTGTCGCATACTTGAGGGAATTGTGCATTGCAGGCGTTGAAGTGCGTCTCGAAGGTTGCGAGCCTGGTGGGCACCACGATTGGGGCAGCCAGTGTCTTGATCAAAGAAGAATATGACCTGACGACGTTGATAACAGCCAAGAGGGAGTGGTTCAGGGGCTCGCGGCCGGGAGGAACCATAATGCCTCCCTCGTGAATATAATGGTCGTCCACCGGGGCCGGGAGCGACACGTCGCAGTCAGTGTCGTCGATTAGCACCGGGCGGCCAAGGTCGAGAGCCAGACTTCTGTCCAGTATATAGATCGTCCACCATACCCGCCGTCGCGTTTCGCCTTCAATCACAGGCCACGGTCCGGATTCCGAGTACAATCCCAAGTCTTGTCCAGCTCGTACTGCCGTGCCCAGCCATGTCCAGGCAGCAGACTTCTGGTTCATCTCGTTGAGACAGAGAGTAACGAGAAGCAGTGCGCGTACATTGTCAAGGACGTAGTCGTTGTTCCAAGGGTCGATCATGCCCCTGGCAACTTCCAGTAGTTCCGCCGCCCGGAATGCGCGATGGGGATCCTGGGTGAATAGGCTGCCGAGTGCCAGAGCCGCGAAGAACGTTGATAACCATGCCGGCTGCACGGACTTCGTGTTGCCGATTCTGTAGAGGTCTTCGACTCCCATCTGAAATGTTGGCCAATGAAGGATAGGAAACATGGTGTGCGCGGAGCCGTAGTACGTATGCAGGAGCTGGTCAGTCGTCTGCCTGGGAGGCAAGTCTGGTCTCTGAGGATCAAATAATGGCGTCGAAGGTGCCTGGCGGTACTGAGCAGGTGCTTTCCAGATGCCTCTGGAGAAAATGCGCATATTCGATCTTGCCCGCGCCAAGTCGTGAATAGGGGCTGGCCGCTTTCTTCGCTTGATCTCGACTCCTAGCTCCGGTAGCTGAAGGGGCAACTGCTCAAGACCATCCGGATCCACGTCCATCGCACCGTCCCGCTCCTGGAGCGCTCTCTTCAAGTTGAGATTGTCCCGCCTGAGGCGTTCCATCTGCTTCTCTAGGTCCTGCACCTGCTTGATCGAGGACATCCGTCGGTTAGTCTCTTTTGTAAATTGGCACTTGACATTGCGGCTTGAACACTCCGAACAACTCGTTGTCTCTGTAGCGTCGCATTTGACCTTTCTCTCACGGCATGCATCGCAGCTCGGGTCCTTCCTTCTCTGCCTGTACGCCCTCTTCTGAGCTTGGGAAATTGGGGGTAGTGAAGCTGTTGACGGGCCAGGTGTGCTTGCCACGGAATCGGCCGATGGCAGAGAGTCGCGGCCCATCATTGAGCCAGCAGTCACTGGTGTGTAAGGCGTAAAGGCGTTTTGGTTCATTGGCGGTAGAGGTGGGATGCCAATGGGCTGAGGAGGTGGTGCCGCAGTTGTTCTCGCTCCAGTGTTCATCAGACCTCGCGGGATGTACTGGGCAGGTTGTCTCGGAGATGTGGCAGAGGAGACTGAAGATGAGTCGTACGACCTGGTGGAGGGATTAGGAGATCGTGGATATGGGTTGTGCGACGACGCAGCCATGGCGGAGCGCGGTTCAACGGACCAGTGCTCGTGAGTCTGGTTCAAAGAAGACTCCACAGGCTCCCCTAGTCGGTGGGCGGTGGGCAAACGGCGCTCCACGAACATACAGACGGTTTGTCGAGTCCTGCGGTTGGAAGGCTGCCGTACTGGACCCAACACACAGTTAAGTATCCCGAGGAAACTCTTTGGTGCGCAATACGGTATCCTCCGGGAGAGCGAGTGCCGTGTTCTACAGGTTGAGCCTTCCCAAGATTCGTATCTCTTCGCGTCCGGGCAACGAGGGCACAGCGGTTATCTTTGGCGATGTTGAAGCGTACCCGTTGTGCTGTAGCTCTGTGTGACCCAAAGCCGGCTAGATTCCTAACGTCCAATGACTTGCTTGTCTGAGCTCCGCCTTCCGAGTACAGGACTGCAGAGTAGACAAGAAAGAGGCCCGGCTGCCGTGCTGTCTGATACAACTGTCGAAGATGCTAACACCAAGTGGCATCTGTTACGCAGCAGCTTGATTAGCGTGTAGACTCTTCGTGATCCGTCGAGAGGATGCCAGCTTATATGATATATGCAAGCAGCGAGCAAGATGCTAAGCAGGCGTAGTCAAAACGAAAGAGGGCGGCGTGGGGTCGTGGAGGATGGAAGCCGGTAGGGGAAACAAGCACCAGATGTAGGTTGCGCGGAGGGTAGAGAGATGTAAAGAATGGCAAGCTGTGTGGCTCTGCGGGATGGTGGCAGAAATGTTAAAGACTAATAGCAAGCGGCGTCTGGTCGGAGCAACGAGGAAGCGGGTAAGGTAGACGGACAAGGGAGGCTAGGCAAGGCAAGGTATGGTGGTCTTGGGCCGTCATGTCACTCGACGGGTACAACACCGCCGGAGGTTTTAGTGACGATGGTTTGCGGTGCCCTCGAGGCTTTAGTTCTGGACTGGATCCGGGGCTCTCCGCGCCATGAAAGCAGAATCGGAAATATTATCTCTGGAGAGTGGTGGAGGGCTGGACGAGATCCTTGCTGCCGCTGGGCCCAGGAAGCAAGGAGGAAGAACAGGGCTGTGGAAGATGCTCATCAACCAAAGTAACTAACGTGTTTCGACCGGAGAGTGGGCGCTGCTGGGATGCCAGGGTCCCGGTTCAAGAGAGCAGGGGGTCCAGGAACCTCGGACAAGTCACCAGGAAACCCCATGATCCCTGCCTTCAAGCGTCGACACCAAGGATTGGTGATGGCGAATCGGCAACAGCTTCGAAAATAAGGTCGCTGTGCCGCGACTCAATGGCATTTCCCGTCGAACAAGCCCACTTGGACTCGGCTGGGGTGCTTTTCTCAACCTCTTGCGCAGGAGGCAGGGGGGGCCAATGTGAACCGTGAACGTTGATGGTCCCCAAGACAAGGATTCGGGTTCAAAGGGGGCTAATAAGTTGATATGGCTTGACTTGTATGATCGTGGGTACCACGCGTCGAGCTCCCTCGTCGGGAATTTTGCAACAGGTGGGCCGTACCAAGACAGGAGAAGCCGCTATAGATCCTGATCCAAAAGAAAACGGGCTCTGGGATGGAGGAGGCACGTACGTATGTGGGTGAAATTTGCCCTTATGCAACCCTCACCCACGCTTAGAGGGGGGGGAACTTGGGAAGAGGAGAGAGGGCTTCAAGGTAAGATGCAAAGGGTGTTGGGGTACAATGTGGATGGATGCAATGAGCCCGTCGTTGGTTCGGCTGGTTTGCTAAGGTAAAATCTGCAGGAAACTCTTCCGCTTCTGCACTCGGTTGCAGGAGACTTGTTGTTGGAGGCTTGGAGCTGTTGAGAATCGACCGGCATTCTTTCGGGTTGTACCACTGACACTTTGGTGCTGTGGGCTGAGGGCGACTATTTTGGGACATGATGTGCATCGAAAAATCCTCCCAGCAATCTTTGCAGCAGCGTGCAGATGGGCCAACTTGGTCCAGGTCCTTTTCATTCTCCTCTTTGCATATGTCCCTCGTCTCGCCATCATCTTCTCTGTCTTATGAGGCCAGGCTGGATGGAGACAGCGCCGCAACAGAACAGCCGACAAACGAGCCGACCATAACCAGCCCGGGCGATGGACGTGCGCTTGATGAGAAGGGGCCGCTAAGCCGTTCGTCGGGAGCTATCGAACAATGATCATCGGGGGGTTTCGCTGCTACTGGCCGCGATGAGACTACGAGTCGATTGGGTGTTTGGGCAGGCATGGCCTTGGCCACGCAACCGCGTCCCGATCTTGTCATAAAATCTGGCATAAGGTAATGTCCGTGGCTGTGCTAACTAACGGTCGAGGTTCAGGGCGGGCGACTAGCCGATACCCGGGCCGGGTGAAGATGGGGTGCTGGCGATATGGACAGGAACAAGGACATATTCCGGCTCCAGACGGGGGGAAACGAGACAAATGAAACATGTGGCATACGCACCAAACTTAATGATTGACTTTGAGGCAAGCTTCTGTGTTCCAGACCGTTTTGCTAAGCTGCTGTTGATGAACGTCGGAATGTTTGCGGGCTACGAGGTGGTGTTCCGTGTCGACGTAGCGGCTTGTCCGCGGATTTCTGCAACGGCCAAGCACGTGGTGCATCTATTACTGACACCAAGAGGCAATAAGCATATCTCAGTGACAGGACAAATCCCCGACTGACGTTTGATCTCTCCGAAGAACAACGTCGATGGACTGGCGCAGACAAGGTAAGAGTAAGGTACAACCAACCGGCTGCTGCTCAGTGCTGGAGGGTTTCTCAAACGCGAGGCGTTGGAAGGCTTTGAAAGCCCTGTGTCAAGGGAAAGGCTTGGTATCCGAACTGGGGTCCTCGCACTGCCTTGTGGTGCTGGTCGTACTTGTCGTGCTTGTCGAATGCCTGTCGACCAATTCGAGACTCTTCTCCGGGCTGTTGGCTAGGGGCTGAGATTGGCCGGGGGGGCTTCGTAGGAGCGGGAATCTGCACGTTGCCGCAAAAGATTACGGCCGGCTGTGCCCACCGGCCACGCAACAGGCGTGATGTTGCAAGGGTCTGGTGAGCTCGTTGCTGCTAGTGGCAGGGTGGAATGTGACGGATTTGACAGGCCCAAGGCCGACGGAACCGCTATGCGGCAACAAATGGGCTTCCTTCCAAAAATCTGTTCGCCTACGTTCCTTTCCCAGGGCAAGATCGACCAGCCAGCACCGGAACTGGAGGAGATGTATTGCAGTCTATTCAAGGTGGTCTTGACTCTGTATCTCGTAAAGAGAGAGCTGGGATCCAGACTTGAGCTGCGAGAGCGGCCCAGTATGTCTCGGCGTGTTAGTCAATGTCGGGTCCTTTCAGGGGAGCGCTTTTCCTGAGCTGACTGGAGGGGTCTTGAGTTAGGATTTGGGGCCACCGAAGTAGAACGTGTCAGGATTCGGGAGTCCCAGGACTGAAGGAGAATCGAACCTAACGACAAGGACCAGAGAGACGAGACCAGCTGTTGTGGAAAACTTGCAGAGTATTGTCCCTGCTGCGGCAGGCTGCGGTCGATGTGTGAAGGCAGCAAGGCTTGGCTAATCCGGCCTGCTGGTGCTGTATGCCTGGATGTTGCTTGGCGATGTCAAGTGAGAAACCTTCAGAGAATGACAAGATTCGGGACCAGTGTGATAATGCGTAAGGGTCAGGGGTGGTAGAGGCTGACGGGGAGAAGCATGAAGATGCCCGTGATATGATGGTCGTCGTAAGGTGGGTAGCGGCAATAATGATCCCCAATTCCAGGAGAGAAGGTATAGCTGGTGAGATATGATTTTCTGGAAGGTAATGCAAAACAAGTCTGATGGGTTTGTAACGCATCTAAGCCTTGATCCTCGACTAAGAGACACGAAGCTGAGAGACTCGAGACTCGGGGGGTAGGCCAGTGAGAAAGTACCATCACCGTGATATTAAGGCCAGCGCCCGACAAATAAGCTCTACACTTTTCTTTGCCTGAATTGTAAGCCAACGAGGGAGGCAAAATACGGATACATCAAAGCAGTGACCGCCTGGTGCAAGAGACGCAACTGACCGGCCAGCGATCCCACGCACCAACGCGCCGGGGCCGGGACGGATCAGCATTTCCTGTGGTTGAGTCATCCCTGCACCGGGGTGTGGGTGAGCTTCTGTGCACCTGGCCAGTGTCTGTGTCTTGTCGTCCTGTCTTCTTTCTATCAAGGAGCCGATCAAACGCCGTCGGAAAGGGGAAGGTCAAAAGTAACAGACGGTACTAAGAATAAGCCATCGCTGGCGAGGGGAACGCTGAAAGTTGAGCTGGTATACCTCACACTACATCGTTCATCCTGCCGCAAGTGACAAGTGGCAGATGGAGATCAATGTTGGTGGAAAACCCCGCAAGCTCAAGTTATCAGCTTGGACTTGAAAGTTGGAGCGGCCATGTGCGCCAGGGCCTCTCGAGGTTCTTTCCTGGGCCAGCATTTCGGACACCGTCCGTTACGTGAGGCACGAGGCAAAGACATGGCTTGCCGCTTGTCAATACCTGCGAGTCTGCGGCGGCGCGACGGCGGTGGTTTGCCTGTGCGCCAAAGAGGGCGTGGATGTCTTGGTTGCGCGGGACGGGTGGTTCCCCAGGGCCTAAAAGCAACTGCGGTTTGGAGCGTCAAAGTCTTGTAAGTACCTGTGGCCCTGTGCCCGGCAGGACGTGGTCGACAATGGCGTCAAGAAATCTGCGAGATTGGAATGACGCTAGCTCATCCCCCCCCCCCCCCGGCTACGTGGTGGCCTGGTCCACATGCTTGGGATGTTGGGGCCGTGGAGCAAGGCGGTGCTAGGAGTTTGAGGAGATGGACTCGAGTCAAGGTTGGAACTGTATTGTCTAGGGTCAGGGTCCTTATCCTTGGCCGGTCTGTTCCTGTCCCCGTCTGTTCCTAAAGGGAAAAACATCGGCGGGGAATCGGGACGGCCAGGATCCCGGGCAGGGATGTGAAAAGTAGTGAGAAGTTCAAGGTCCGTAAAACTCCAGAAGCCTGTGTGGCCTTTGTATGTGTCTTGATGTGATGATACTGATGACAACGTCTGTGCCGAAACTACCATCCCCAGTTGGAGTTGCCAATGTGGCGCTGCATTAGCCTCGCGCAAGCAAGTAACGGGCAATGTGAACAGATGAGAGAGAGGCATACGAAAGATGGGATAAGACAATGCTCATGAGTTATTCTCAATACTAGTAGTTTTGCACAGTCGCTTCATGTTCGTGTGATATCGACCGCATTTGGCCAGGTTAAGTTGTGCTGCGTGCACCTCGCCTCTCAAGTAATGTCTCTAAAGGTAGGTATCGAATAACAACGTATCTGAGTGCAAATTACGGCATTATTCTAGATTGTGGTTGTGGTTTCGAACTAAACCGCTGGTAGCTTCTAGGGTGCCAGGTAGGTTCCGGGCCGTGAGACATTCTCGATTTTTCATGTCTGATGAAAAGAATGGGCGGCAGCAATCCAAGGCGGGAGGGGGAAACTCAGCCGTTCTACCGGCGGCGTCGGCCGGGTAGAGGGCGGCAGACCAAACGGACCTCCACAGCGGGCTGGTTGAGTTCCGCCCACAAGTGTGTGGGGCAGCGACCGGGATACGCAAACTCGCTTGGAGAAAACTGGTGAGTCGTGACGAGGTAACCGAAGCTAGACTTGGGCATCAACCGTTCGAGTTCAAGCTTCTTTCCTAGCGGCATCACCTTGATGCCGAAGCTGTACGAACTATGGTTGGCTTGACCGATGGACGGTGCTTAGTCGTTGACGAAAAGTGATGGGCACGGTGACGTGACAGCCCGATGTCATTGGAGAAACACCAAGGGTGGGAGCCTGGGAGGCGAGCGAGAGACGAGCCCCAAAGCCACCGGGCACTGGGGTAAAGACTGTCTGCACTAAAGTTAGTTGTATTTCGTACACAACTTGGTGCGGACACCATAGTGCCACCACTGCCATGGCATGTGCAGCTGCTCATCGCATCGCCAGTAACAGAATCAGGGGTTATAGCGGTTGCCAGGACCAGGCCTTGACTCCGAGTTCCGAGCTGTTGCACGGGAGGGTGTTGAGCCGTGGCGCCGTCCCTTTTGGTGTATGGATGTCGCGTGTACAATGGAGATGGCGCGCTGTGTCTCGCGGGAAGGGGGCGGCACTCTCCCTGCAGAGGCGCTAGATAGGTATTGGACAGCTCTATTCTGTGTGGCTGACGGTGGAACAGAGAGAGAGAGAGAGAGAGAGGCTTCGACGGTCGACGTAGAGCATACGCTCCAGAGTAAGGTTGGTTGGTGGCACACTGGCAGTTCTCAACTTGTGTGAAAGGTCCTGCCATGGAGCTTGTCTTGTGCTACCTAGTTAGTTCGAGCTTGTTAGTTCGTTCCCGGCAGTTTCAAGAGCGTCTCCGGCAGGCTTCTTCACTGTGGCTGACTGCCAGTTCTGGAGTCCAAGGTTTTCAAAAGCTTAGGATAGGGCGGTCAGACAGACGCAGTTTTGCTCATCAGCGTTCATCTGAGGAGGGATAAAGTTGAGAGTCTCAGTCCGAATGTCCCGCATGTGAATAGAAAGTAAAGCGGGAGCCAAGCTCGTCTGACAGTCGCAGGTTCCATAGTGCCCGGGCTGAGGTGGTTGACTTGAGAGTATGTCAAGAATAGCAACAACCAAAAAGTCATTTGGTGATTGCTTGTTTTGATTAATCGGGTGAAATCATGCCATTCCCAAACGAGAAACGACGAGTCGGAGAATTGAAGGGATTGACTATGGCCCCTTTGGAACAGACGAGAAAAGCGCAGACGTGAAGTTGTGAGCCTGATGAGGAGGCGGAAAGCTCAGACTTGGACGCCGTGCAGTGATAACGGTAAGCTCTGCGGTGATCCGGTGTGCTGGCGTGGAGGAAAGAGTTTTCTCTCCCACACACCCCCTCGGGACCCCTTCTCTACATACATTTGCCTCTTAGTCGTTGGGAACAGAGCTTCTAACCACATGTTTCTGTTCGGTATAGATGCCTATTGCGCGTGCACTGGGGATAAGGCGGCAAAGAAACAAGTGACATCCATGCTGGTAGACCCTTGTTAGTCGAGCAGAGTTTGTCCCCCTCTCGGCCCCAAGCGATGGTGGTGGTGTTGGTGTCGATGGTGAAGAAGGTGGTTGCGGGTTGAGGAGGGAACGAGATGGTGGTGCTAGGAATAGCACGGCATGCCCCGTGCCGGGCGAAGTACGGGATAACAACTCAAGTATCGATTCGTCGAGGCTTGTTGCCCCCTTGGATTCGTTTGGGTCATTGGACCCCCTCAGTCTATTGTCATGATTCGACTTCCCTGATGGACAGGAGTGACTCGAGCGTTGGTACGATTACTGGAGCATAACTGCGTATCCGTGAGGGCAGAGGAAGGGAGGGACTCGCAATATCGAGGCTGGAAGCTGGATGCTGGATGCTTGCTGCTGGGTGATGCCGGGATGGAGAGCAAATTTGCGTCGGCTACGTTGGCCGTAGTGTGGCAGCATGGAGTATCCGCAGCTCGCACAAACAGGTCGGCATTTGGTTGAATGAGGAGCAGGGAGGCTTGATGCAAGTGGGATGAAGATGGACAAGATCGGCGCCTCGTGGATAGTAAGAGATGGGCCAGAACTGAGCGCCGGGAATTTGAAGAGGCACCAAGGGTTGGTAAGGTGTGAGGAGTGGTGGTTGAGTTTGGTGAGTGCTTGTCAGAGTCAGAGGGAATTGCCCGCCCGTCTCCTGTCTACCTCAGGTACTTCACAGTAGGTACTCCTGTCTGCCACTCCTTCCCCCACTCCGCGTCCCGATTGAGGAGGACGGAGTACGTACTTCTCAAGGCTCAGGGTCGCTGTCACCCTGCCCGAATGCCTAAGATCCCCTGGCACTTGCCCTGAGCTGAGTCCCTGAGTGACGCCTGAGGCCTTAGGCAAGAAGTGAGACGATGGAAAAGAGGGGCGAGTGCGCGATGGGAGACTTGGGTAAAGATACGTATCTCACCGCGATACTTGGGTTGGAGTCCGAATGGGAATACTCCGTACCGGTACGGAGTATAGAACTGGAAGGAGAGCGTCCTTGGGTGGACGGGTGGACGGGATGATGTACTTCCGAGTCCAATATCTGATGAGAAGGAAGGTAGGTACCTTACCTACCTACCTTTGAACCTCTCACTGTACCTTCCTTGCATTCCAACCGCAAGGAAGCACTTTGATGGTAATTCTCTTTGCGCGTTCTTCCTCCTCCTCCTTCACTGAACAATTACAGGCGTCAGACCATGGCTATAGTAGTCCGCTGTGGGCAACAACGATGAATTGCAATGTTGCAACGCTGCAATAATGGCCTGAGGTACGGTTGCAGAGAAGGGAATGTACCTTGCATGTGTGTGAGCCGTGGTATCCAGGCACGGAATACTGCTTCCATCGATGAGATTGACTGTGAGATCGGCGCCTGGAGCCAATGGAGCTCGGCAGACGGCACTTGCTTAATCTCCTGAGCCTTATGCGCCAATGGATCAAGGTCCATTGGCTCGACGGTGGTCCTCTGGTATCTGACAGGCGTACCCGTATTGTAGGGTCCTCATCGACTTCAGCCGTCTTTCCATGATCCCAGGGGCCAGGACACCGGTGACCGGTGCCGGAGTCGTGCAAGGCTAAGCAGCCAGGTGAAGGGGGAGGGTGTCGTGGACTTGTGGGTGCTTTGCAGTGTCAGAATTTGTCTGTCTGCCCGGCGTGATTGCTTGAGATGAGGTCTCCAAAGGGCCACCGAGGCACCTACCTACCTTACCTTACGTATACGCACACAATTAAGAAGTGAGCCACTTCGGAGGTGAGGGACCTGACGGCATATTAGGTAAGGTAAGGCATCTCAGACAGTACGGAGTACATGGCTACTGTGTAAGGTAGTCCCACAAAATGGAAAGACTCCAACAGTTCACTCTTTCCTACCGAAGTAAACTTGGAGGCTTGAGGTGGAGTGTTCCTTCTCTACCTAATAGAGGAAGGACATGGAGCAGCTGCCAGGAACCTATCTGAGCTACGTACCTTGCCTTGGAGTCTGGACGAGAGTCTGGATTACGTACGCCACTAACCCCGAAACAGACTAGACACCAGGCTCTGACAGGGAGGTCCTCCGATGTGCCTCCGTATCCATCCCCAATCCGCAATCCACAACAGCTCCACGTTGTATACGTACCCGGTCTCGTTTCTTGACAACTTCAGACTTCCATGACTTCGACCTCTCACTATCAATCCACAAAGTCAACCCCGACCCTAGACGAAGCAAAAGCTGGAGCCGGACTTATGCACCTTGACCCGGCGGAACTTGGGTCTGGACGCTAGATGCATGCTGAAGCTACATTCGAAATGGACTGGCTGACTGGATCCCGATTCCCGGCTGCTCGCTTTGAGCCCATTCTTTCTTTCTGCCAGATCCCACATCCCTCAGCGGTACAGTCATCAACCTTCTTCAAAGTCCAACCTCTCTACGCAGTATTCCTCCAACGGGCCCTTTCAACTAAGTGTACGGATACCCATGTGGGCACTTCTTCATCCTCTCCAATTCTCGCAGTCCCTGGACACTTGCGACCGCACTTTGCACATACACACGGCCACATTTCCGGGTCCCACATAGTGTTGAACCAGACTCGGCAAACCTCTCCGTAGCAACTTGCATTCATATCGACATCAAGCCACGGTTCGTTGTTAGCTCAGCATGTTTTCCCCAAGTCGAGAATCAGGGGGAGGCTACATGTTAAGATACCTTACCTGCTCCAGAACAACTTAGATGCGACACATATGCCGGAAGCACAGCCGAACCCTGAGTTTTGAGCCGTTGACTTGTAGGCCGTCGATCTGCGACGTAGCTACGCAAGACAAACCTACGAGGACCACTTGGCACTTGCTCCGAGTCCGACGAGTCTCGAACCCACACCATGCTAGACCTTCTACTTGGCTCGATATTCCGCCTAGACCAGAACCTCTCTCACCATTGCCGCTGCTTCGCTTTCTGCCCACTCTAACTTGCTCGATACGATGCATGTGTCTGTCGTTTTCCTTTCCAGGACCTAGCAATCTCTCAACCTGCGGCTTGGGATCTGCATTGGCGATTCAGAGACGTGCATCAATCCCTTGACCATAGCTGGCAGCATCGATCTCTTTCCAAGGTCTACGAAGCCGGCAGGTCCCATAGGTTGCAAATCACAAGATACCACGGTAGCAAGCTCATGGATCATGCCTAGCCCCATGGCCCCCTCTCCGTTGCATGCCAACGTTCGCATCCCTCAGACAAAACGGATGCAGTACGGATGCAGTACGGATACATCGCACTCTATGAATTCATACAGAAGCCGATGGGCGAGCGGGCGGGCGAGCCACCCGACTATTTCAACGGCCTCGACTGAACACAATCAGCCTTTTCCCAATCGCCTGGCCTGCCGAAGCAATCAGCCCGCACGCCCGCTCTTATCCATTGGGATTTGAAGTGCCGGCTGCACATCAGTTTTGCACCGCATGCCGCACTGGGATGGCTGGAAAGCCACTGCTGCAACCCACGCATCTTTCTCCAGATCGTCAGCGGACAGCTCTAGCACCGAACGCCGCTGTAAGTCCGACATAAACTACTGGGCAACTCGCCCAACTGCCTTCGAAGGCACTCACACAACGCAGTGAAGGTATCCGCACACCCACAGTTTCACGCCACGCTACTCCGTACAGCACCTTGTTTCTGCACTCTCGCCCTACTTCTGCCGATCCAGGAGCCGTCGGCCCCACGCCGCCCACTATGGCTTGTTCCCGATATCCGTCTTCTCGGGGTCTTTGAGAATCTATTAGTACGGATACTCGCAAGTGTGATGATGGCTGGACTGCTTCACCATCATGCGGGAATTCTTGGCACATCTCACAGTACGGTTGAGCAATACGCATATCATTCCTCCCGGCTCGCCACGTTCATCTGGTTTTAGCAACCAAAGCCTCGGATGGATCCTTTGTCAACTGGGCATGCCAGGCAAGAATCAGCGAAAGGGGGGGGGGGGGGTTCCGCCAGCCGGGGATTTTGATGACGACCGCCTCCTGGGCTAGTGGCAGTGCTACCAAGCCCGCAGATTGACAAGTTCATGTCTACAGGCCACTCGACTCGAGGGATTCCGTCCCCGTACCTCCTGATCAGTCGGCAGCATCCGGATGTTCCCAAAGGCCATCAAAGTGGCTCCATCGAGAATCATGTTCTCGCAATGTCACAACCACCCAATTTCCCCGAATCATGTCCCACAAGTTCCGTTCCTGACGGAGAACACGCACGGATGTCGCTCGCCAGGGGAAACACCGCCGGGGGGTTCATCAGCGCTAGTGCCCTGGGTGACAGGGCCACAGGATGGCCAGGCCTGGCCTGGCCTCGAACCGTTGACAGCGAATCCACGAACAGGCAACGTCCCAATGTCATCTTGCGGCTTGCCATGGCCCGCGGGCCTTGTACATGAAGATTTCGCTGCTCGCTACTCCGATTCGAAGCCCTTCGAGTTCGGCCAGATGCCCGGGGTTATATCTGCGACGGCCAAGATCCCGCTTGGAGACCGTGGATACTGGAAACTAACCAGGCTCGGCTTCTCCAACATGCCATTGTCAAATTAAGCTGGCGCTACGGATACCTGCTAAGGTTACGGCCTAGTGTCCACTGTCCACCGTTGGAAGAGCATTTCAGCGAGTGGCCTGCCCAACTGTCCAACAGCATTCCTTCGGCTTGAGCCCCGAGAGCGGCTGGTCTTTGCATGGCTCTAGCAGGCCGCCCCAGCAGAAAACATCGAAATCGCTGCCGATGGCCCGAAATTTCCTCCGACACGCTCGCCAGGACTCCCACGTCCCTTGTTTCTTTTCCGACTTTCTGCCAGACTGCCACGCTTCTGACGTAGCATTGGGCTCCGTCACGGCAGAGTAGCCTCGCAACCATCATGTCAAAGACTCCATACGGGCACGGAGTACGGAAGCACTACTCTGTACGTACACAATACACAGTAGACTGCGGCTGGGCTTGTTGCCCTCAGTTGCTGTCTGCTTTACACTCTTAGCCCCCCCGTCATCTAGATATGCCTGCGTATTTTCCAACGATCCATGTCTCAATGCATCGTGACACCTGGGCACTTTGCTCGGTCAGCCAGCCGAGGGTGAGCAAGCCGACGCGACCAATGGTAGGGCCTCAAACCTCCGGGTGATAGTCGATATCATCGTCGTTGCGCAAGATTTGATCTCGCCAACCGCGTCTTCCCGCCCTGGAACGCTCCGCATCCGCCATCATGTGTCGAGAACTGGTCGATTGCCCCGGGCCCGGTGAGGCCCTGTCCTTGTCAAAATATGCTCCTGCAGCACGCAGTGCGCTATTGCACAGGCTTACGAGCTAGATGAGCTGGGAGGGAGGATGGAGGAGACTACCTTAGCCTGCAGTATGTGAGTGAGTGCGTCCCTAGCCTCTCCTGGGAAAAGTCGTGCCGCGAGAGACGATCCCTCCCCCTCCTGATGGCCTTCTCAAGAGGGCCACCACTCGCGTGGGCCGGGGATGCATCCATTAGCACGCCGCATCCCACTTCCCGAAGCCCATGCGCCCGGTCAGGTTGCGTGTACGTTTCTGCCGTGTACCACGGTACACAACGGCCAACCACACGCTCTTCACCTCCACGACAAGCAAACACATGAAGTAAAGGAGGTTTCCGACCCCTTGGCTTGCTTAGTTGGCCTTGTACTGTGGCCTTGTGGCGCATACGACCGCACACAAAGAAGATGAGACTCGCAATGATGTTGTGGTATTACTGCGCCGCACAACGGCCAGCGTCGGTCGACTGCGCGATGGGAAAACCCAGGCACAAGTGACTCCCACGTCAGGAAGAATAGACCATCCCACATGTTGCGGGTACTTGGTACATACAAATATCACATTGGCGTGGTCGGACCCGGTTACTACCCCACAGGTCCGCATCAACAATTGCATCTCAGAGGTTGTATTCACAAACATCGATATCCCTTCTGTTCATTCTCAACGATTCCCTTCAACCATCCAACGGACCGAAGCTGATGTCTAGGCTCGAGGTTCTCTTGGGACAGGGGTAAAAAGTATGGACATTGCTCGATTGTAAGAGTCAACGAGTCGCTGTCTCCAGCTTCACTTGGAAGATAAGGTGTTCTATTCATCCTTGTCAGCACCACATACGTCTTTCCTCTGTCGTAGGTCGCCGTGCCACCGAATGGTTACCAAGGGTCCAATAGTTGCGAATGACGATTGGCGCAACTCCCGGAGAAGTCGCCGCTTCTTAGGCTGGTTGTTCGGCCACTCTCATTCACGTCCTCTACATACCTCGGAGGTTCGCAACTTGGCTAGCTTTCCCGAACCATGGTAGAGGGCTGCGTGACGAAAGCGCAGATCAGTGGCAGACGGTAACACGACAGGTGGTCGCGTACATGGTGCGGGTGTACTGTACAGAAGCAGATTGGATCCATTTCACGACTCGCAGCATTCCGGCCGGGACGGTATGTTTGCAGCAATGTAACGCGATCCCCGAGTCGTACAGCACCTCTTCAACAGATCGCCGCCATTGATTCAGTGTCAATCGCAGACAAGAGGATTTGCCTGACCGGGGCCATGGGTACTGCAAGCATGCCGGGGGTCAAAGGACAAGCCCATGTCAGCAAGGTTACAGTATCGTGTCAATCGCTTCAAGGCCAGAACTCTTCCATGGGAGAATGGGGACGACGATGGCGTTGCCGACGTCTGCCACACGTCCGCGTTTGTGCACACGACCGACAGTTATCATTTGGACTCGGTAGGGACTACAGAGTACGCAGTATGGTCACGATAGGATCCTCCTCGACCACGCCATTCCTTGTCAGCCCCTTGGTCAACATTGGCTCTTGGTGCCGCGGATTAAGAGCATAAGCTATAACCAGGACTTTTATCCTAAACGAGCCGTGGAGCCGACGCATCTGATCACAACCGAATGCCGAATCTGCGGATAGGTGAGATCGGCTCCGCACTTTTTCACACGAATATTAATAGCCAAGCTTTGGAGTTTGGTTTTTGACGGATTTCCGCCGTCGAGTCAACCATCAGTAGACGGCCACCAGTCTGCTGTGATGTTGAACTGATTCGCAACATGAATCAACTATATCAGAGTTTTGTTCAGGCCCAGGGAAACCGTGTTTCCCCTCGGGAGAGTTGTCAAGAATTATCCACAACGGACCGCAGACTGAATGTCGACGGCGCGATTGGCGTACCTGGCAAGCTGGCTCGAGCTCCCAGGGCTTGTCGGCCCATATGAAACATGACAGCCCGGAGTGGTAACTTGCCAGGTTCCATCCGCGAAGCGAATCTAAAGTGCAGTCTATCTGAATACCACTGGGTGATAGCCGAGAAGTCTGCTACGGATGCTGCGTACGCAATACACTAGCACGCCGGCATGACCTCGACGGAGCTCTGTCGAAAGTAGCACCTTCTCCGAGCCCTCCTCACCACCACCACCTCCTCCTCCTCCTCTTCACCTCCTTCTACAGTCTACACCCTCTTGAGGGGCAGCGAAACGGACCATGTGCAGCGCAGGTTACACTACAAGCATCGTTGCAGCAACCCGAGTTGCAGACAAACCCAGGCAGAAGACTCGGTCAATCACGGTGCTCAGGAGACGCCATCAACCGCCCTCTGGATTCGAGGTGCCATTCGGTATCTCCGCCGGGAGGGAACAGCTCCTGGGTAGCGTGATGGGCACCCGGTGGCAAGCAGAATGGTGTGCAACCCCGCAAAGAGCAAAGTTATCTGGTCGTTCCGGCTAGCAAGTCCTCTGCCCACTTGGAATCGTGAGACTTTTGTCTTTTCAGCAAAGTTATCCACCAATCCAACCATCGTCTCCTCGCCTTAGTTATTGTCTAAAGAGAGTGGTCTATGAGCCATATCTAACGTAGTTAAGGAGACCGGACGAGGATATACATAGGAAGTATGCGTGTCATGTCACACAAATGCAACCACCGATAACTCGAGGACGGGTGCTGGCAATATCGCATCGCATAGCTTAAACTCGGGCAAGCTCACTGACAGAGACTAAGAAGCAGTGTGACGATGGCGGCAACGACCGTAAACGCACCTTCTTACCCGTAATGACTGTACCGTCAGCCGCGGCTTGCTACGGTATCAGTAAGACTAGCTGTCAACGTCCGGTCCCAAGACTCGCATGCATGTTACCATCCACCGATTAGCTTCCGATGGCCAGGCAGATTGGCAGGCTATCCGTATTACCTCGCACTCTTTTCCCGAAGCAATACAACGTTTGAAAACGGTCGACAGCCACTCGTGTGATTTGTCTTGAGTCTTTATCCGTACCCGCGCTTTCGAGCAGCGGTGCGGCGTGCCTCCAAACAACTGGGTCCGGCAAAGGATGCGGAGAGGATTGGGTCTACGGCGGCAGTTATTGGCAACAGGCGGTCAACAAGCCGAATGAAACAGCACTGCCAAAGAAGCCCTTGCTAGCTTGCATGAAATTGGGTCTGGCTGGGTTTGGCGGATCCCACATTCCTGCCAGCGGGAGAGGGGGAACACCTACGGATACATGGGTAGCAAGCAGCTCGACAAACCGAAGGATCATCTTCACTCGCAGGTTAGATACAAGCACGGCGAAAAAAAAAGAGTCCAACGGGATTGCTCCTCGCACGCTCGGGCGCTTCAACAAGAAGCTTGTGTCCCTCGTGGCCCAGGGTTGTCGATCTCGGGATAAAAAGGTTCACGGGCGCATCCCAAGTCTTTGGATAAGGTAGGAAGATGGAAAGTCTGACAGAAAAGGTGGTTGCTGTCTTCAAACGTACAGAATTAGAACATAGAGGGCGGGCAGCGGGCATCAAGATGCAACGGGACGACTGGTGACTGGTCGCGTGCAACAAGCATCGGGCGCGGGCGCGCGGAAACGGCCATGACAAGCTTAAAAAGACACAACGGATGAAGGGACGGAGGTCAACGGGACTCCATTCCAACCGCCATTCCATCATCTCACCTGGACGTTGGAGCTATTCCTGTCGATAAGCTTTTGCGCACGACTGGCGGAGGCTTCCCTTCTCGCTTGGGAGATCGGTGGTTGCGACGACTCACGTCACAGATGCCATGGGACAGCCCGTGCCACCATGGATGGGGCTGATAATCAAGCATATCAAGGGCCAAGAGACCCTTTTTAGAGGGAGGGGCCTCACGGGCTAAGACCAGGAACATTCCTTGGCTTGACAGTTCGGAGCAACAGCCTGAGGGGGCGTGTTCGGCCGTTATCCAACATCTCAGCTCCTTGATGGATATCCATACATATGTACATACGCTGCGGCGGCGTACGGATAGCCCTGGGAAAGTCTGAGAATGGTATCATTCAGCTCTCTCGGGTCCCAGTGATGCGAGGCAACACTAATGTCCACCTAGTATGGATATCCCTTCGTAGTCAGCCATCCCGTCGGCTGCTGCCTCGCCCGGTTCATCGGCGGCCACAAGACGGATCTGACCACCGAATCCCGGTCGTTTCTGCGGTTTTTTTTTTTCCTTTTTCCCTTGTTCTTCCTCCATGGGCGCACCGCCCGTCGCCCCCCCGCAGTCGAACACTGGGATGGATCTCTCTTCTGATCGGCCGTCGAAAAATGTCCAGTTGACGTTGAACTTTCAGCTCCGGGATGATCCCTACCGAGAAATCCTAGGAGCGGCGTGCGGCGCCACCACTTGCCAGCCTTTCAGCCCCCCAATGTGGGAAATAACCGGGGAATCGGCAGGTTTCTGGATGTCTCTGGATGTCTCTGCGCTCTGGGACAAGAAAAAGCAATACCGGAGGTCTAGACTTTGGAAGCGGTTCAGCGGCAGGCGGCAGGCTCTATCCGTCGCAACGGGGGGAGAGCATCCTTCAAAGACCAGACAGACAGAGAGGGGTCTCGCTGGAGCCAATGAAGGTTGGCGAGTGCAACACAGATTGGGTTTCGAGACCATCTAGACGAGTTCGAGGAGCGCGCCAGCCCGCACACTGCTGGCCGTTGGCGGACCGCTGAAGAAGAAACAGCCAAACCAAAGCATGATACCTAAGGAATGCAGTCTACCAATGTCGTATGTGGCGGCCGCCTGGACCTGTCAGTCTCTGAGAGTCTGTGAGGCTGCCCGTTGTTGAGGTCTGAACGTACATATGGCACGGTGACTTGACAATAGGTGACGGGGAAGCTGGCGGCCCCCTCGCGAAGGCCAGCCTCCCAGACTGTTCAAATGGAAAGCATTCCATTCGCGGACAACTTGCTCATGTCAGTCAGTTGCGGCTGCACGTCTCTTTGCCACTGCAACTGCGACTGCGACTGCGACTGCGACCGCACCCTCCGGCTTCAATCCTGCTTTCTTGCGACAGTGAGGTGCGCCGGGACACCTCTTTCCGACGTCAAAGCTGGAGAAAAGAAGGGTAGGATCTGTGATTGTGCCTGTCACCAACGAAAAGTGTTCCTAGCCCAATTCCCGATTCACTGCGACATCATCGTCGTGACAGGCAGAACGCGAGGGAGCTTGTTTCGTCGATGGTCATATTTCGTCCAATGTCTTCCTCCCCATATCCCCGATGCTACTACTCTTAGCCCGCTTCAAACATGGATATTTCAAACCATCTTGTCGTTCGACGGCTTCGCTGGTCGTGCGTTTAATGCCGCAGGGTGCGTCGCGGGCCCGGAAAATTGGGCCACTCACTGACGACAGAGGGCCCTGAGAGGGGGGAGCGGTTAAGCTGCTGGAGACTCTCTTAGCCACCGGGTTGGAGAGAGTGTGGGAATGGGTGTGGGAGAGAAGCGTTCTGGCGAAGGCTCGCCTCCGGATCCGTGGCACGGGAAGTTTCTTGATCAGGGGAACCCCTTTTCACAGGTCCCTCGTTCTCGCGATCTCTTGCCTTGTGGTCAATGCTAGTCGTTTTGGAATCGTTGTTTCTCCGACAGCCGTGGAGGCTCATTACTGCCCTCTTTTCAGTCTCTTTTAGTACTATGAGCCATCACTCCATTGTGTCTAAAATCCCTTTGTTATCTTGGATGGATATTCCCGAGGCTAACAGCGTTAGCCAGAACCACTTATACTCGGTCGGAAGCCGGACACAGTCAAGCGGGCGAACGAAGACTGGGCCGAACCTTCGCCGTCTTCCGCTGCAGAAAGAAACACGGCGCTCGCCGACAACGAGGGGAACCTGATAACGTAAACCTGCGAATATGGAGACAAATTCGGGTCATTGTCACCAAAACGAGAGGCAAAACGTAAAAAAACTGGAAGTGAAAGAAAACAAAATCCAATGATATGACACAACACGGATAAGAAAGAAACTTTTGGTGGCAGATACCAAGCCGTGCGTTCGTCTACAAGACTTTTCTAGAAGTTCTCCAACAAAATCTATTTTTGTTCGTGAACGACACAAAAGGCAAAGGCAGAAACCTGTCGAGAAGATTTTTTGAGCAAACTTTTCCGGGTGAAACATCTTTCTACTAAAATACACCTCTCATCTTTTTGCGACTTCTCTCCGGCGCATCGCATCGCATCGCCTCCAAACTTCATCCCATCATTCGTCGTTTTCATCTGCAGAACCGACAACGACCTCTCACTCTCTCTATCTAAAGCATCTCCAACAAAACGACACACAGACTCTGCAACTTCAGACATCTGGGGCCCCCCTCATCATCATACTCAACACACTCGCACACACCCCACACCCACACCCACACATTCACGACACGCATATCCCGCCCACGATGTGCAAGGACAACCTCCACGACTTCCTGGTCGATCTCCCAAAGTGCGAGCACCACATTCACATCGAGGGCTCCCTGGGGCCCGAGCTGCTGTTCCACCTGGCCGCACAGAACAACATCGCCCTGCCCGTCGACAAGGATCCCGCCTTCGCCAGCGTCGAGGCCCTGTACGAGCGGTACCGCAACTTTTCCTCGCTCGACGACTTCTTGCACTACTACTTTATCGGATTCTCCGTGCTCCTGACCGTCACCGATTTCGAGGAGCTGGGCTATGCCTATCTCAAGAAGGCGCACTCGCAAAACGTGCGTCACGCGGAGGTGTTTTTCGATCCGCAGGCGCACACGTGCCGCGGCGTCGCGTACGAGACCGTCATCGAGGGCTTGAGGCGCGCAAAGGAGCGTGCGCAGCGGGATTTCGAGGGGCTGACGGTTGAGTATATCGTCTGCTTCTTGCGGCACTGCACCGTCGAGGACGGGCTGCGCATGTTTGTCGAGGCCCGGGACGCAGGCCACTTTGCCGACGGCACGATTGCGGGCGTGGGCATGTCGAGCAGCGAGGCGCCGTACCCGCCCAAGATGTGGACGTCCATCTACGACGCGGTGCGGGCGGCGGGCGTGCGGGCGACGGCGCACGCGGGCGAGGAGGCGCCGGCCGAGTGCGTCGTGCAGGCGCTCGACGACTGCGGCGTCACGCGCATCGATCACGGGCGGCGGTCGGCGGAGAGCCCTGAGCTGCTGGCGCGGTTGGCGCGGGATAAGACGCTGTTGAGTCTGTGTCCGATTTCGAATGTGGTGTTGAGGGGCGTCGGGGAGATGAAGGAGATGCCGATTCGGGAGTTCTTGGACAAGGGTGTGCGGTTCAGCATCAACAGCGACGACCCTGCGTACTTTGGGGGGTATATTCTCGAGAATTACTGCGCTGTGCAGGAGGCGTTTGGGTTGAGCATCGAGGAGTGGAAGGGGATTGCTGTGGGGAGCGTGGAGGGGAGCTGGTGCTCTGAGGAGAGGAAGGAGGTTTTGAAGGGGGAGATTGAGGCTGTTGTGAAGAAGTATGCTGGTAAGGCTTAAAGGGGCTGGAAACTGTGTATTGCTGAGTGGGTGGGAGAAGGTCTTGGGTTGATGGCGTTTGGGCGGATGTCTGATTTTTTGGATGAATGAGGGTTTGAGGCACGACGTGATGTCGTTGTCTACCTCGGAAGGATTTCAACGAAGGGAGGTTGCATTGGTCCCCCTTCAACTGGGACTATCGATTTTGGAAAAGGGGGTTTGAGAAGGAGATACCAGAATATCACGACGCTGAAGATAAATTAGCGATTGGGAGTACATAGTAAAATAATGGAAACAAGAACACACATTTCAAGATTCAACAATGCCTATGGTGACTTGCATGAAGACTTCCATGAATATCGTTGGGCTGGCCTTGTACATCGCGAAGCGCTGGAAAAGGGGTAAACTCCCTCTCGTTGCCCAAACGCTCTCAACGTGTCCAGGCGAGCTGGGCTGGTGGGATATCTGACAACCATCACCGACGATGTAGGCATATCAACCTCCAAAGCTAGGCTCGATGTATCACCGTCAGGCGAATGATTTGCGGTTCTCGACGTAGCTGCGGAATATCCTCCGATTTACTCTGTTCGATTCCCTCCCCCCCTCCCCCCCCCCCCCCTTTTCCACTTCGAGCGATGATAGCTTTGATCAGAGAAGCATCGGCGCACTTGCTGGAACACCGTCAAGAACACGAATGTACGGTATCTAAGGCCGCGAGTACTACGCAACTGATTCTCAGGGTGATTGGTTGAGGTCATGCCGTGGTTCACGCCTTGTGGATTCGAATCGGCCAGGGAGAGGAGTGGGCCAAGCTGCCAGCGATACACACAAACGATCCCTCAAGAAATAACTCGTCGCGGTGCTATTGGCATCTGTTCTTTCATATTGAGCTCTTCCAATTTCATTTTGTTATCCCTGAACGTCATTCAAAGGCTCAAACTATTCTGCATTTCGTCATATCCTGCCCGGATCCTCTCGTTCAAGTCCGCTGTCACTGACGATAGCCCGCGTTTGTCAGCGATACCTCAGCAAACTGTAGGACTCAGAGACCCCGTGCTAGAGAGAGCCATACGGCATGAAGAGTACAGTGCGACGCGCTTCAGATTCGTAGGATGTCTCTGGAAAGCAGGCCCGGTTCAGGCCGTGCTATGGCTGGAGGTGGTCTTCGCCGTGGCGGGCTTGTCGTGTGGTTAAGCTGATCGTGCACCGTCTACGCGACGTTGGAGAACGATTTCATCTCGTTCTATCTGTGCGACTGGAATGGCAATACAAGCCCTGGGAGCATTCGACTAGAATGCTGTGCAGTCTGTGGCAGCTTCCTCGTCTCAAGTCTTTGGCTGGCCCGGAAGGGAAGAGCAGATCGCGGGCACATGACAACCCTTCAAACTGATCTCTACCGAGTTGAATCAACCGATGAAGACACCTGCATCCACCTCTTCACATGTGCTTCTCAAGTTGGCCACCGCTAGTCGCAGATTGACTTGATGATAGGGGGCGCGGTCCCCTCTAAGCCTGGCCATGATGTAATTGGATCAAGGTGGTCAGATCTCGCAATGGCAGAAACATAATAGATCCGAGGTTCCGTCATACCACTAAGAGGCGGTGCTGACCTCTCCCGTTGTATACAGAGTGCCACGACTGCCAATCATCTTCTACGCGAGTTTCTAGATAAGCACAAGGCCTTCCAAGCTCCGTTGCGTGGCGGTACCCATAAACTCGTGGGCAACGAGATCGTTCATCTGCGCTTGCCTCCTTCTCCGAAGTTATCCAGCAATCGCGCCAGGCGTCCCAGTTTGCTTCGAGAGATCCGAGCTAGACGAACTTAGGTGGGTTAGAGCGGTGTACGAAGCAGACATCTATCTGCTGATTGAGTGCAGGCCAGTAAGATTTTGATGGAAGCCCTCTAGAATACAGATGAGGTAGCATGAGTCACGTACCCATCGATTGATCAGTGTACCCTATCCAAGCACTCTCAGAATAGATCCTAGAGTTCCAGAAAACCCGTGGTACGAAGGCAAGAAGTGCTCGTCCCGAGCCTATTCAATAACATCCGATTTCATTTCTCAAAAGCGAGAGCAACGGCAGGAACGAACATCAATAATAACCAAGCATTCGAAAGAGAAGAGTTCCCTCTCCCCCAGAACCAAAACTAAATAGCTAGATTAGCAAAAGAGTTCGCCCCCCCGGTGGCGAATGGGGACTACATCTCTGGCGCACATGCTGGGACTCGAACACGGGACCTCTCAAAGCCTTCACCGAGTAGGCTCGTGGACTTGAACCACTCCACCACTCAGCCAGTTTTGACCTGACCCCCAAGGGGGCGCCTGCTGGCTGGTGACGGGAATGGATTTGACGAGGCCTATATGGGCCTTCCTGTGTGATTTCATGTAGAAGATGGAAAGTGGAAGGTGGAAGGTGGAAGGTGTGAGCCAAGCGGTCCGGTCTTGCGTGCCTGCCTGTACTGAGCTGCTCTCTCACGTGGATTTGGCGACGGGATGATGCATCCCAAGACCATGAATCATACCTACCTTCCCGAGCAAAGAGGCCAGCAGACGATTCATCTACATCGTAAGGCAAGCTCGACGCCCCCCATTCCCGCGACCGGGGCTCTGTCAAAACAATTTCAATGCCTGTAGCCGATCTTGAGAGCCTGAATAATGGCAAATACCCAGTCAAGCGTCGAGTCCCCGATGCGGATATGCAAGAAAGGCGTGATGGCAACTACTTGGACTGCTTCCCTTGAGATCGCACGAGAATGATCCCCGACTGAGAGCGGAAGCGCTCAGTGCTCACAACGGTAGTCAACCCCAGGAGCTGTCAACAACCTTTACATACCTCTTGAGACGAAGATGGGACTATGGTTCAACAGAACAGGGACATCCTCCGATCACGTATAAACCGGTGAGATCCCATCTCTAAACTTCAGATGGTAGAGAACCAGAGTGACACGCCCTTAGCACTACCAAATCTGTGTTAGGCAGGTTTGGCCATGAACTCTCAAAGCACCGCCTCAGGGTTCTTCGAAGGTGATAGCCTGCAGATAGATCAGTATTCTTCTGGATTAATCCAATTTATAGAGTGAGTAGCAGCAGCCGCAACAACACAACCTAAAGCATTGAAAGGGGCTCAACCACCACCAAAAAGACATCACCACCAACATCAACCAGAATAGCAAAAGAGTTCACCCCCCTCCCCCCACGGTGGCGAACGGGGACCACATCTCTGGCGCACAAGCTGGGATTCGAACTCGTGTACTCTCGTATGCGCTAAGCCTGTCGTCGAGTAAGGCCGGTTGGCGTGTAGAAATTGATTGCTGACCATTGACCACTCCACTAGCATAAATCACAGAGTTCTCTCGAGGAGAGAGACAAGCGGCTGTGTCATTGTGCCTTGCCTCACTCTCTGAAGGCTTCACATAATCCTCTCGACAGCGAACTTTGCCATGATCGTTGCCATTACAAGATATCTCGACCCTATGTCAACGACCATCAACCCCTTATTGGAGGCAGACTTACATAGTGACACAGAAGAGGCACGGCCATGATCATACTGGTGTCTATAAAACTTGGTGCTACCCGACGTATGTGTACAGCTTCGTTGGCGAATCCAATCTACAAACCATCTATAGCCCCAATGAAAGAACACATTCCTAACGAGGCTACATTCGTGACTCGAAATCGTGATAAATACTGTGCGCCTCCATCGTACAAGGACACTTTCAGGTCATTCACCCGCTTCATTCCTGTCCCCTCCCGACGCCAGTCAAGCCCCCAGCAAGACCTTGCATTCTCCTTCCCAATAAGTCATCTGTACTTTTCAGCTTCACGAGGCTCGCGCTCGCGCCCGCACTCTTACTTGCGCCCCTCGCGCGGCCATTCTTCTTCTTGCCATTCGCATCGGGTACAATGGACTCGCTCTCGTCCATGACCTGCGGCTCCTTGGTCAGGGTATTCTTGCGGTTCGCTCTCGTCATGCTAATCTCCAGCGGCCTGTCCTCATCCCCGCTCGACTCGACGCGGTTATGGTGCCGTCCCTCGCTGTTGCCGTTTGTGATGGGTCCACCGCCGACGCGTCTGCGGCCGCGGCTCTCCTTTTCGCGTACAGCGTCGGCTGAGGCAAAGATCTCTGTGATCCATTCCGCTGACCTCTCAAAGTGCTTCCATGCTGGGGGGTACACGGTCGGGAACTGAAGGAAGCCGTGGGAGATGCCGGGGATCAGCATCACCTCGGCAACGTCCTTGGGATTGAAGATGGGCTCGAGTCCATCGCCAAGGTCGGAGCGCTCGGATTGGGCTTGGTCGAACATTGACTCCTTCACCTTGCGCAGACGTGCTGAGAAGATGACGGTGTCGTCGACCAGAGGGTCTCGCTCGCCGGTCAGGAAGTAGACCTTAGGGAAGCGCGCAAGGAGGGAGTCGGGGGTAAGAACAGGAGAAAGGAGGTAGTCCTTGCTGAAGTCGGGTCGATTGTGAGGACCGATATAGAGAATGATCATGGCGCGCATCATCTCGGGCGTGAGCACGCGATCGTTGAAGTACGAAATCATGGACGACATGGCGAGGCGGGTTCGAAGAGGTTCCGAGTGATGGGATGCGCTCTGCTGACGCTTGATATCCGGAGCTGAGGATCCTGCGTTGGACATACTTTGTGGACCGCCATGCGAAAACTCGGGATGGGGACTGGCGAGCGCTTGTTGTGAGGCGATCTGGACCTCCTTGGCCGTCAGCTCTGTCGACTGCTTGTTGGAGTCCTCCTCGTCATCACTGTGGTGAGGTGTGCCGACGAGGTCGTTGTACTGCATGCTCTTTCGCCTGATGATCGATTGGTTCGTGCTTCTCAGCCTTCTATCCTTCATAAGTGACATTTGCTCGTCTGACATCCAGTTGCCAATATTCATATCAAGTGCTGGATAGAACAAGACCAATCCGTCGGGTAATGGCAGATCTCCTGTGCTCGAGTAGCGACGCATCGGCACTGACGTTCTCTCGACAATCATGAGAGTCGTTGCCGTGGCCAAGTTACCACCGGCGCTATCACCTGTAAGCACAATTCGGGGTGTCTCTCTTCCAGACATGCCGATACATCGTCCCTTGCTTCGAATAAGTGTCGTGTAGACGTCGAAGCACTCGTTCAGGGCGAAGGGGTACGGGAACTCGGGAGCCTTCTTGTAATCCAAGCTAAGAACTGGCATGCCAGTCTTGGACGCCCATGCAAATAGCTTATCATCGTTGCATCGAGGGTCCATGGCGACGAATCCACCACCAGGGATATCCAGGATGATTCTGCTGTGTCGCACGAGGTCCGCCAATGGTCCATCAAAGTAGAGCCAAGCCGACACAGGCTCCTTATAATCGCTGCCAGAGGGTCGCGGAATGCGGATTGCGCGCGGCGGCCAGCGGGAGAAGCGAGGCCGCATAAGGCCTTGAAAGAATTTCAGGTACGGCGTCGTTCCTTTGTCCCAAGACACACGCAGATGCTCGACGGTCAACATGCCGCGCACCTTGCGCACCTTTTCGTCAGCCTTCTCGGCGGCAAACATGTAGAATACGGAGAAGACGATGCTGGCCAGGTCGCGAAGCCACTTTGCGCGGATCTTCATGGCGGTCCAAAAGCCGGCATCCAGAGCAGTCAAGATCCATGTTGCGCGGAAGTAGGTGGCATCGTACATGTTGGACATGGGTTCGGGGCTCGCGAGGCCGACCAGAGTGCTAAAATGCCGGGCAGCGTAGAGGTAGATCATGGTGACCACGACGGTCTGCCATGTCGTCAGGCGCTTCGTCGTGAGCTTGGAAAAGAAACGGATGACGGGAGGGCCGTGGGGGTGTCCTCTGCAAAAGATCTCATCAGCTTCTATCACGACAGCGTTGCACGAGATTCAAGATGTTGTTTGTTACCTGAAGATGTATGCCGACCAGAAAGCCAGCACCGCCAGAACCTGAAGGCGGCGCGACTTGACCGACGGCCGTCCCAGGACGTGGTCTATCATGGCGACTGGTGTATGCTATGATGAACAACAGAGCAGTGGACGAAGGAGGAGAAAGAAAAAGCAGTGGGTTGCAGATTCCGGCGCAAGGTCATGGGAATCTAGGCACCGAGGACAGCCGGAGGCGTGGCTGACCAAGCGAGCAGCGCAAGACCACGAGTTTGTGGCTGGGGGTAACAATGGATGGCGTTGGAAGTCGTCGACGGGACGGCGCAGCGCGAGTAATGCGATGGCTCCAGGGCTAAAAGGCCATGGCAATGCGTCCCAGGCAGCTCAGAGAAGCGCTTGGCGAGCACGGCGGGCGAAAAGGTGCAGCGACGGACGGCTCGATCCCACGGACCGCCACCCGAAGTTGGACTTGGTTCGAAATAGAAGGCCGGAGAGGTTCCTTTTGTTTGGGATCGTACACGTTTGGGGAATGGTTGTAGGTGGTGATACGAGGAGCTAGAAGCCGAAGATGATGAGCAGCCGAGTGCCTGGAATGAATGACGATATGTTTCGCGAAGGATATGGCGGAGAGGAGTAGTCGAGAGTTGAGCAAGAGCTGTCAAAGAAGACTACGATGGGAAGAGGAGCGGTAGCAGCGGCAGCAGCAGCGACAACAACGGCCGACGTTGCTCGTGAAAGAGGGTCCTTGACCAGGGTACCGGCGGCACATGTTTCAATGTGAAAGCGGTCGAGTGAGTGTACGCAGTACTCTGTGTGTGTCTCTCCGCGTGGGCTCGGTTCAATTGCTGGCTTCTGAGGTGAGATGGTGACGTTTGTTTGGGTTTGGGGGGGGAAAGGGCAGCTGACATGTGAAGAGGCCCAAACCCACCTGCAGTGTGGGTTTGGCCTGGGTGCTCGAGTTAACCCGCACGGGGTAGCACGGAGTACCTACCCAGAGCTGTGGCCTGTACGAAGAAAGTACGGAGAACCTTGGAGGGCACGCGGGCAACTGCGGCCTCCGCCGCTAGGCTGCTTTGGTACCCACCCCGGATCCGACACCGAGGATGTCCAATCACGCAACGCCGGCTGGCTCTTCTAGCGCTCTGCTGGCAGCTGCTGAACCGCTGTCCAACTCCACTGAAGATTGTTATCCTGCAGAGCCCTCAGTCAGGTTGTACTTGTAATGTGAACCAGAAGGCTTACCTAAGCATCAAGGTACACCCGCCTGACCCGCCTATCCCCGGATTCGGGACTTTCTTCAGGAACGCATTCGACGTCCACATGACGAGTCACGAGCCACCGGATTCCCGACGCAATCCGGCATCGTGGATAACGGCGGCACCTGACATCTAATGGCAACATTAATGGAACTTTGAAATTCCGAATGTACGTACTAAGACGGCACTCCGACCCGAGAGAACGACTAGCATATGCTTCTCGCAGTATTATGGCAATGGCCTAAGGTGTTCATTCCAATTACTTACCTACGCAGGCCCGGGAACTTCTGAGTCAAAATGGCGTTTAAATGCATTTACGCTGCGAGAAGAGGCCCTTTCGAGAATGCTGCGCTCAACCCTTCTTGATACATCGGTCCCATACTGCGAGTCTTCGATGCAATGAACAAATCTGCCCGCGAGGCGAAGCAGCTTCGCCACCATTCCTCAACTACCCACGATCGCACCAGCATATCATTGGCCAAAAATTCATGCACTAGATACCTACATCAGCCATGCGGTGTAACGAGGCAGATTTGTTGGTTGAGCAGCTATTTAACCAGGCTTAGCTACCTACGTTTCAGGCAACAACCCCCCTCTCGCAGCCTGATTGTGTTGAGTAAGTGGATGGAGAGACCTTTAAACCTGACATGAACACCATTTCGGCGTGATTTCTAGTCAACTAGATATGTCATAAGAAGTTGAGCTTTCTAGCTCCGCCATAAGAGATCGATGAAAATACGCGAACATCAGTAACTCGATCCATCATGGACCTGTTCCAATACGAACCCCTAAACCTCACGGGGAAATCAATCCGCCTACTTATGCTTCATCCTGGATCCACCGGCGAGATATCCTGCGATATCTTTGAAGCAAGCCTGGACTCCGACGGCATTATCCCCTACGAAGCCTTATCATATGCCTGGGGCAGCATTGATCTCTCGGCCTCCATCATCGCCAACGGCAAGACCCTCCGCATCACGAATAACCTGTTCACTGCTTTGACTTACCTCCGAGACGACCATGTAAGCAAAGTCATGTGGATCGACGCTGTCTGTATCGA
Organism: Colletotrichum tamarilloi; assembly: GCF_030869305.1. Lineage (NCBI taxonomy): Eukaryota > Fungi > Ascomycota > Sordariomycetes > Glomerellales > Glomerellaceae > Colletotrichum > Colletotrichum tamarilloi. Next base: position 204,111 of record NW_026849429.1, read on the forward strand.
CCAAAGCAACGTCGCTGAGCGAGGTCACCAGGTCGGACAGATGGCTGGCATCTACAGAGGCGCTGAACAGGTCATCATATGGCTTGGCCCGCCCACACATGAGACGAACCTCTTATTTGGATGCCTCGAAGAGCTACACAAAAGCTGGGCCCGTCAGAAAAGCCGGGATGACCTTGTTCAGGCACAAGAGCAATGGTCAAAGATACGACAGAACTCGGAACTTGACCAGGCTGTCCTCTTGGATCTGCAACGAAAGGGGCTTGTTTCACTCCTCGAGGAGACCTGGTTCACGAGGATATGGGTTCTGCAGGAAGTATCACACGCCAGGGCAGCATCGATATATTGTGGAAAATGGTCCGTTCCGGCCTATATGCTCAATATCGCTGCCAAGCTCGTCGGCGTCGTCCCAGACACCGGCTGCCAAGCTGTTCTGGACTTGCTTCCGGATTCATTCACTCAGAGATCCCCAAGGAAGAACGTTCTACTGGCCTTATTACAAAAGTTTCAAAACAGCAAGGCGAGCGACCCTCGGGATATGGTATACGCCCTACTAGCAATAGCCTCCGACGTATCGCAAAGCGACTCAGGATCACTGCTATTGCCAGACTACTTCAAAACTGAAGAACAGCTGGTGCAAGACCTCAAGACATACCTGTTCCTAGATTTGCGTTATTACAGACATATTCCCGAGCGAACCATGCTATCTTTTCTTGAGGGATTGCCTAAACGAACAGCAGCAATTCACCGAAGCCTTGTGGTGACGGGAATAACAAGCCACATTCTCACGTTTCTTGAGAGGGGCCACAGGCTCTCTGTCAATAAAGCTGTAGTTGGTGAAATATGGAAAGAAGAAGGACCGAGAATTGCAAAGATTCTCTTCAATCTATCTCAAGTAAAGCACCAAAATTTCAACTTCAGCGTCAAAGGCGTAGAGTCTTTATTCCAGTTTTGCGACATTGCAACTGCACGAAGTCTTTTGAGCCGTTTTAGGGAACATTTACAGGTCAATCGTCATCTTGCCGAAGCCTTGCTACAGCGAAAAGACGGAAGGGGCCAAATTCTCATGTTGCTGATCAAATGGAATAAGCCTTCTATTCCATTCACGCAAGATGGATTGTCCACTATAGTGAGGGTTATCGATCCGACGTCGTTGGAAATGCTTCTCAAGAAACAAACACAAGTGTATGAAGTGACGGACAAAGTTCTTGAATCAGCTTCCCGCAATCGAAAAAAGGGCAAGATCATCCCGATACTCCTCGGTCTGGTCGACGATCGAATGGAATTCGCAATGAGTGGGCTGCTATGGTTGCTGCGGTTTTTTGATGAGAAGGCATTAATCTTGCTGCTTGTGTGGTTTTTCAAAAAAGTCAGCATTGTCGCTTTGGGGCACCCTCCTGATGATAGTGTCCGCTGGTCCACGGAATTGTTACCCGGCTTAGGCTCAGTCGCGGACAGGAAGAAGATCGAATACATTAAAGAGAACATGGATCCTCGCGAGAGGTTTCGTATTGCGGTGATCAGAGTGGAGGCGGAATTCATCAACGGTTTGTATGTGAATACAACCCTTCAGTGGAATAGTCTGTATCCAGGTATGCCAGGCGGTATAGAATAAGTATCTATAAATTATCGAATGGCGACTCTTACCAATGAAGGAAAGTATCAATGTCCCTAAATCCAGCTAAAAACACCAAAAGCAAAGTCATGATCGCAAGCAAGTGAACGAGAAGAACCCGTTCAAAGACCACTAGCAATTTGTACAATGTAGGCCGAAAGGATATCCACGGCGCCTACATGTATATCACGCAGTCAACCTAAGTAGGTATTCGCAAACACCGGCTCCATCACTATGACACAACTCCGGACTCAGGCCATCAGATTTGTCAATTCCGGGATATCAGCAGACAGAGTCAGTGGAAATATTGAAGGCAAGACCTCAAGAGAGAGCCGCAGGCTAAAATCTATTTTGCATGGAAGCTGATAAACTCTCGGATCGATGCTCTATTGTCCTCTATTTTGTCAGCCCTTAGCACTGGCTTTTTACACTTTCCGAAAGGCCCACTGGATCGCCTTTGTCTTCAGCAATTCATCACTGCAAGTTCGGAACAGCGCGAACTTCTTCTGTGTGGAGGCTTTCATGCAATTGGTGAGATTCGCCTGCATGAAGCATGGCCATAATGCGGGCGAGTCCAAGGCCCAAAAGGCAGATTTACTGGCGAACCATTTCAAAAAGCGGCTAAGCCAATGATAATACGTCGCATGCTGTAAGATGGAAACCCCTCTTTTCCCTCAGCCTGATTGCCCTGAAGAGGAGAATCTCAAAGATTACAACCTTTCTCTTCCTCAGACATCGAAACCTCATTCACTCACACTGATCCTACCGCCTGCTTTCCTTGTCTAGACTCTTTGGGTATTCGGAAGCCATAGACCCTTTTGTCTTTTTCTTTTTCCCTCTTTTCTTTCTTTTCCAAAAAGAAAAAAAAAAGGTCTTGAGAATGGAGCCTTTCCAGTACGAACCCCTCGACCTGGGAATAAGGTCGTTCCGACTTCTCATCCTATACCCCGGAGACGACGACAAGATCCGATGCGACATCTTCCAAGCGGTTCTTGAGCTCGACGATTTAATTCCCTACGAGGCCCTTTCGTACGCATGGGGTGGAATTGATCGCACCGAATCCATCACTGCCAATGGCAAGATACTGCCTATCACGGAGAGATTATTCACGGCCTTGATTCATCTTCGCACCCAACAAGCGAGGATACTTTGGGTGGATGCAATCTGCATCGACCAAGACAACTTTGCTGAGCGAGGGCATCAGGTGGGACAGATGGCTGGGATTTACAGACAAGCTGAGCAGGTACTCATCTGGTTAGGACCCGGAACACTTGACACAGCACTTCTGATGGAGGACTTGGCGATTCTCCATGAAGCATCAACACAGCAAAGGCGTCGGGATGACACTGATTGGGCAAGAGTCCGGTGGACATGCCTACAGCTAGGCTATCCTGATGCTCGCAAACTTTCCGGCCAGAGCGGATTGCAGCAGCTCTTACAACAAGCCTGGTTCACGAGAGTGTGGGTTATACAAGAAGTATCCTACGCTCGAGCAGCTTCAATATGCTGTGGGTTTTCGTCGGTCTCGGCTCATATCTTCGTCATTGCCACACAGCTCATAAACGTCGAGCTTGATGATCAGCGCCAGACTCTCATGGACCTCATGCCGAGCCCATCGAATAAGAGACATGGATCTACGCGGAAAAAGAGTTTACATACTCTGCTACAAAAGTTCCGCGCAAGCCAAGCGACAGATCCCCGCGATATGGTATACGCGCTGCTTGGCATTGCATCTGACGCGCAACAGAACAACGGGCTGCTAGTACCGGACTATTTCAAAACTGAAGCAATGCTCATCAGAGACCTGGAGTCTTACCTCTTTCTTGGGAACACAACTCGTCAAAGGAGACACTACACACACATGCGTTCGTTTCTTAACGCACTGCCAAAATTGACGGATTCCACGTTCCATGAACTCATAAGGACCGGCAGTCTGGATTCAATCCAAACGCTTCTGGCTAGGGGTCAGAGCTTCGAGATCACCCAGAAGGCCATCTCAGCTTTAGGAGGCAACAGCATTCGTTCGACCAGCCTCAGAAGTCCGGAGAGCATACTGGGCAGCCTGCTTCGGCTTAAGGATTCCAAACTAACCTTCAGCCCGGACGCCATAGTTATCGCTTTGTATTGGTGCAATGACACCGCAGTTCCTAGCGTAGCAATCTATTACGCAGAACACATGGAAATCTCAGCAGTGATAGCAAAATCTTTGCAGTCAAGAATTCATTCTTTGCCAGCGATTTGTAGAGACATCACATCACATTATCGGGGCATCAAATGGACAGGGGAGGCTCTTCCTGCACTCTTGACCATTTTGTCAACAGACAACCTTTCTCATGTTGTCAAGGACCAGCTTGACGAGTGCGAGATTACTCGAGCTACAGTGGAGGCGTCTCGAATGAATGATGATCACGGGCTCAACAGTCTGATCCTTCTTCTGAGTCTGGCAGATTGGGGATGGGGTTTCGGTCCAACTTTGGCCAGGCTGCAACCAGACGCTATACTTTCAATATTGGCCTTCTGTAGCGATGAAGTTGTGGCTTTGCTTCGTCCTCATCGTAAGGTTGTTGAACTTCAGTTACGGTGGGGCCGCCTGGAACTGGAAATTCATATTGCCAGGAGTCATGGTGGTTTGGATTGGGAGTACATGGTGAACAGTCTGGAGAAGATGAGACAAATGCTACGGAGGGAAGCATCAATCGGACTGACTGTCAAGTTTGATGACGGTCATACTTCAAGAACTAGTTCTATCGCTTGGGGAGGGTATGCGTCGGAGGAAAGCTCGTAATTGGAAACGCATTTTCGGCTGGACACATAAATTACCCCACCAGACGTCGAGGGATAAGGATACTTACTTGCAGCAAGGTAGGAGACGTTCGTGGTTAATATTGACTGGAAGCTACCAAGTATCTATAACTTCTTCGAAACATATCCAAAAGAGACGAACGACTTTGAAGCAGAGTTCTAGCTGGGGAAAAGTTGATTTGGTGCTGTCAACATGCGTTTGAAATTTCCTTCCCAGTCTGGATCACGTAAGAGGTCTATTATTCAAATCATAACACATATAATAGTAAAACTAGATATTGAATTCGAGTGACATATACTTCTGAGCTCAACATATCTCTTACACACGGTATCTATGGTAGATACTGCCGCCATTCTGCAGTCAATGGGATATGGGTAGTAGGTGTGCCCGTTTCAAGAACATCGGCAGTTCGTCCGAGCCCGACCGAGATCGGAGGGATATCCCCGGGCCACAGCGCACGTAACACCGGGAAAGAGTGGATCTGCCCCTCCAAACGGCGCAAAAAGTGGGAAAATGCGCGCCTTATCGATAACATGTTTGACGAGTCACCTCTGTGCATGCATGCGCGAACGGCCCAAATTTTAATTGATGACTTCTCTTCAACACCATTCTCTTTTGCCAGTCTTTTGCCGCAGAGTCCTGTTTGTTCTTCAAGATACCATAATGGCGTTCCGTGCTCCTCTGCGACTCCAATTGGCAAAGTGCCAGCCTCGTCTGGCCGTCGCCTCGCGCATCAACTCCCGCGCACTCTCCTCTGCGGCCGCAGCCGCCACGAGCGACGTCAAGAGCAACTTCGGCGTAGGTGACCCCATGAAGTCACGAACTATTCGAGTGACTCACCACCAGACTGACACTGACAATGAGTAGAAGCAGTCATCAGTACCCAACCCCGATCCCACCGAAGACTCCCCGAGCGCCGCTCTCGTTCGCGAACATGCGCCCTACATGGTCGCCACATACGCCCGCCCGCCTCCCGTCTTCGTACAAGGCCAAGGTTCTCTCCTGTGGGATGTCGAAGGCAGGAAATACCTTGACTTCACCGCTGGTATCGCCGTCAATGCCTTGGGACACTGCGATCCTGAGCTGACCCAGATTCTGACCGAGCAGGTGGGTAACTCCGAGCCGCCGTGAGTCATTTTACTACCAGATGCGCTGACAGTACATGGTCGGAACCTTACAGGGTAGCACGCTCATGCACGCCTCGAACCTCTACTACAACCCCTGGACCGGCGCCCTGTCCAAGCTGCTGATCGAGAAGACCCGCGAGGCCGGTGCCATGCACGACGCTAACTCGGTGTTCGTCTGCAACTCCGGCTCCGAGGCCAACGAGGCCGCCATCAAGTTCGCCAGGAAGGCCGCCAAGGTCAGCCAGCCCTCAGGTGACAAGTTCGAGGTCGTCTCCTTCAACAATGCCTTCCACGGCCGCACCATGGGCAGCTTGTCCGCCACCCACAACCCCAAGTACCAGGAGCCCTTTGCGCCCATGCTGCCCGGCTTCAAGCTCGGCGCCTTCAACGACGTCGCCGCCATCAACGAGACCGTCACCGAGAAGACCTGCGGTGTCATCGTCGAGCCCATTCAGGGCGAGGGCGGCGTCACGCCCGCAACGGACGAGTTCCTGATCGCCCTGGCCAAGCGCTGCCGCGAGGTCGGCGCCGTCCTCATCTACGATGAGATCCAGTGCGGCCTCTCCCGCACCGGCACCTTCTGGGCCCACACCCACCTCCCCAAGGAGGCCCACCCGGACATCATCACCACCGCCAAGGCCCTCGGCAACGGCTTCCCCATCGGCGCCACCATCGTCAACAGCAACGTCTCGGAGAAGATCAAGGTCGGCGACCACGGCACCACCTTTGGCGGCAACCCCCTCGCCTGCCGCCTGGCCCACAACATCGTCTCCCGCCTCGCCGACCCGGGTCTGCAAAAGGCCGTCGCCGCCAAGGCCGAGATCTTCAAGACCCGCTTCGACGCCCTGCGCGAGCGCTTCCCCGACCTGATCAAGGAGGTCCGCGGCCGCGGTCTCATCCTCGGTCTCCAGCTTACCCAGGACCCCACGCCCATTGTCAAGGCTGCCCGCGAGCGCGGTCTGCTCATCATCACTGCCGGCACCAACACTCTGCGTTTCGTGCCGCCATTGACCATCACCGAGGAGGAGATTCAGCAAGGTTTGGATATTGTTGAGGAGGCCATCTCCGTCACCCGCTCATGAGATCATGATGACTCACCACCCACAACTTCATGTGATGAAAGGATGTTTCGATCCATGTAATTAATTCTCGTTTGGCGCCGGCGTTTAAAACCTGACGACACTTAGACCTAGATTCCAAGCAACGTAAAGCAGCGAAGCGTTGTAGCTCTGAAGAAGCAGTTGCTCTGAGGCTTGCCGTGTTGAGAGATGAATTTGCTGAAAGCTTGGATTTGTTCAATGAAAAATGAATGAAACTTCAAAATGAAGTGTACCATCGGAAGGTACCTCCGTCGTACCCGGTCTTGCCCTCACCCCCCACTTTGGTGATGGCTTCAAATGTGTCTTAAGAATTGCTCCCATATATGATCTGTAGTCTTCCAGCGGCACCTTCCTCGCTCAAGAGACCTACCGCCGTAAAAGAAGTGGAAGGCGCAAAAGAGCAGACCTTCCCTCGAGAAGTCTTCACAGCCGCCCATCCACGGTATAAAACCCTCTCAATCTTCCACACCCCGCCTTGCCTTTCTTCCTCAACAACGCAAGGCCTTGAGCACCCAAGCAACCAAGCTTTACCCTATTGTTTCAGAGAATTCTCAATAGCGAGTCTCACAATCAAACTTCACCAGCACACAAAACTTCTTCTCGATACTGTCATCAAACTCTTCCGACACCATCTGAGGTTTGTCAACAAGATGGACAACTATGTAAGTCTTAGGTAAGCTCGTACATCTTCTAGCCAATCGTGCTAACGTATTTTCAGAACTTTCACACGTCCGAGACGGTTGACATGGTTCGCTGGATTCAAGAGATGAAGGGAGAGTCGAGTGACAGGCCGTTCCGCGATATGCAGCAGAAGCTGGCCGATGAACTTATGACGGCTCTGGAAGACAACGACTTGGAAGCCGCCGCAGAGCTCTGCGCTCCCAATGTCAGGCTCATTGGAAATCTAGAAGACCCTGGGCAGATCTTTGAAGGCCTGGATGAGATCCGAGGTTACTGCGACCAGTATCACGGCCATGCCTACGAACTGACGACTATCGCGGACCGTTATCGTGTCACCAGAATCATCGAGTTCCATGAAAACAACCGATCTCAACTCAGGGCCATTATCCTAGACATGAATGACGAATTCAAGTTCGTTCGTATCGAGATGAGACCCCTTGGTCCTGAGAAGCGAGCCGAGTTGAACAAGCCGAGTGTTGTACCCTTCCCGGCTGACAACGCCCTCTGACATCCCCAACTTCAAGTTTCACGGGGAAAATCAGGGAGAGGGGCATACAGAAGAGAGATTATTCGACAACACGATGGAATGGAACCACAGTTGAAGAGATCGAGACATGGGAAGATGTCATCCCAAGGCAGATTAGTTCCCCATGATGGTCTCACTCAATTTTGAGACAATGCAAACTGCTTTGGACATTCACGTTATTGTATCTCCAAGTGACATGAATGTAAGACACAAACCTTACATCGAGTTGTATTATGGTCACTTCTCTCCCGCTGATGATGGGCACCAGCACCATTTGAATCATGCTATATTTAGACCACGGTGGGTTATCTCGGTTCTTTTGGATTTTGTGACTGTTTATAGGAAAGATTTTGTCAGCTGCTCTCGTAATTGGCATGTAATCCTTTGTGAAAGCAGCTGCTATCGATGAAAGCTGCTTATGGTTGATGGTTCTTGATATCTACTGTAAGGCAAGCCCTGGCCTGGCGGAAGTGGTCATAATTTTTTCCCGAGCCTCTCATCTCATGCAACTAACACACCGAGCAAAGATCAAACCATGAGCCTAGAGTAGGTATTTGGTGGCTCAAGAACCGATCGCAGTTGCTGGCCATCTGACCTCACACCTCGGTGGACGGCAGGACCAGTGTTAGTTCCATGTCGAACCTCGGAAGGTGGAGGTCAACCTTGAAAGATGGGTCTCGGCTAAATCCCCCTCCCGTGAGGCGGGCCCGATCTTGCCGGATTCCCCTGCGTCCCCCACGTTTTGCCCCTCCTTCCACCTCACCTCACGCTCCAAGGCAGGTACGTAGCTGCCAAAGCCGTTGGACTTCGGTGTGACGAAACTCTTCTCGGTGACCTCTCTTGGCTGCCCAGGAACCCTCCGTCTTCATTATGCTTTTTCAATTCAAGTCAACGACAATCGGCAGCGCCCGTTGACGCCTCGAGGCACCTGCCATGTCAAGACATTAATATTTGTGGAGCGGGGCTTCCTCGATAGCCTCCAACTTACATACTCGAACGAGCCTAGTTGAAGTCCCAATCGATAACTATCACGGACAGTCATTACTCAGTCACGACTAATCATCTTGCCGAAATCGCCCCGTTGCGTTGATGAGGTGCCACCATACTGCCGAGAGTGATGCCGTGTCGTCAGGTCATCTCACCGCATCTTCCCCGAGCCCAAGTCCGGATCTTCGTCCAGTGCCTCTTCCGGTCGAGGGAGAGCATGATAAGACCAGCGACAGAAAAAAGTCGAGACGATCTTGGCAAAAGAGCCAGACGGCCAAACGGAAGGCCATCGAAATCCGACGGTTCAGCTGTCTCCCAACGCCAGTCTTACCTAAACGCACGTCAGCGGTCACCCTCGCACTTGGTATCGATGCCACCTTTCCAGCCCTCCCTTCCTTCACTCAAGGAGGGATGATTCGCAACTTGACTGGAGCAAGAATGGGTCAAGACGAAGAAAAGCGGCGGAAAAACATGGGACCAGAACAAAGCGCTGTCAGAGACCTGCCATCTACTACAGCCAAGCTCAACGGATACTTCCACTTCAGTCTACCACAGCGTCCCGCCATTCGCCCTATCCAGCCCCACCAAACCACACCAAACGTCAGTCGGTACATTCTGAAAAAGCTTGGGAGACCGTCGGTGTCCTCCCCTTCCGCTGGTGTTGCGCACAGCCCACCCTGTTGTTTCGAAACTCGTCCCCTCCCTCCCCCACGGGCAACAAGAGATCGGACCCAGCTTCACTCTTGAATCAGACTGTAGCCAATCGCAACCGGCCCGCACTACGATAATCCGCGCCGTTATAGGATTTTGTCTGCCCCGTCAAGTCGTCAACAGCACTCTTCAGCCCGCCCTGGCTGCGGGAAGGAAGTTTGGAACGCAAGGCACGCACACCAAGCTTTCAAGGGGTCCACCTGTTTGGCTCAGCTCAGCTTGGCGGACTACTCCTGACCACCATCATCATCTGCCGGTACAAGCGTACCAGCCTACGATTTCTGAAGAATCAGCAAAGTCCGTCCCTGGCTCCCCCGTCTAGTGTCGGGATCAGGTCGATCCCACGTGAGGTCCCTGCCTCTGATCCGCCCTCTTTACCCCATTGGGATGAGGTTGCGGTACATGAAGCCGTTGTGCTGCAGGAACGTCCAACACGGAATAGGCGAGGGAAAGAAGCTTAATGTCGCCTCCGTCTCACCGGCCGGCTAGGCGATTCGTGAGTAGAAACAAGGAGCATCTCACACTACCTCCGCTATAAGAGTGCAATGGTCGCCAGTAACCCCCCCACCTCATGTGACGACGACCAAGAACCTTGAATAGTTGTTGATCCAACTTTCAGCTAGCATCGGATAATCCATATTCACTCCTTACTAATATTTTGCCAACTACAATAATCAGTCCTTACAATATCAGCACACAAAATGCACAGCTCAACAGCAGCCTTCCTTCTCGCCCTGCTGGGCACGGCGAGTTCCTCCCCTCTCACGATTCAGCCCCGTCAGGCCGACTTCTCAGGGAATCAGCAAGATGGTCTCGCCGCCGGGTGCCAATCTATGATCGTCATCTTTGCCCGCGGCACCACCGAGGGGGGCAACGTTGGAACCATTGCCGGCCCGCCCTTCTTCCAGTCCCTTGCGACTCAGGTCGGCGGCAGCCTTGCCGTCCAGGGTGTTGAGTATCCCGCCGATATCCCCGGTTTCTTGGCCGGAGGTGACGCCAACGGATCCCAAATGATGGCCACCCTTACTGAGCAAGCCATCACCAACTGCCCCAACTCGGCCGTCATCATGTCTGGATACTCCCAGGGTGGACAGCTCGTCCACAACGGTGCTGCGATGATGCAGCCTGACATGGTAGCCAAGGTTGCTGGTGCCGTTATTTTCGGTGACCCGCGTAAGTTACTTTCCATGAAGCTCTTTCACGGGTGCATGATGATTTTGATCTCAGTGCTAACGCATCTTCTTCACAGTAAACGGACAAGCTGTCCAGGGCGTGGATGCCGCCAAGACCAAGGTCATCTGCCACAACGGCGACAACATCTGCGAGGGCGGCAACCAGATCCGCCGCGCTCACTTGACGTACGGCAATGACGCTGATGAGGCTGCCACCTTTGCTGCCTCGATGATGCCGGCTGCTGCGGCCCCTGCTGCGGCTTAAGAGGGACCCCGGCAGCCTTCTCAGAGTTGACCTCGAAGGCTTTTCTTTTCCTACTCACACTCTCGTTGTATATACATATCGTAAATACTTTTTTGTGTGCACAAAAGCCCAAGCCAAACAGGTTGCACTCGCTTGTCTATCTACATAGTAGTTATTGTTTTGTGTGGAAATTTCTAATGTGGAGAGGAGGGGAGAAGCGTTTTCCTCGTCTCAGGAGCGAGGTGTTGGGGGCGGTTGTGATCATCATTGGCATAGCTTAGCATTTGCGTAGCCCTAGTAGTATACAATCTAGACCAATGTATCGTGCAATCAGATCTAGTGGGTTATTAGGTTAAGGCGGCGGACATTGCACGCAGGTGTCGGCTCCCGTCACAGAGTGCCTGGGTGCTTCTTGGCCTGTTTCAGCGCCACGCCTGATTGAGACCAGACTTTTCATGCTGGGTGACCTGGTGAGCAACACGACGACCCTTTGAGAAGTTCGGCAGTGCTTATGTCGATGAGCGAATCTTCCAGGTGATAGTTTTGAGGTTGTGACCTCCCATCCAGCTGTCGGGAATTATTATTGCTTCTTGGTGTCCTTTGCTCTGCCGCTTTTGTTGTAAGGCGTAGTCTTGCCAGTTGCTGACCAGAGATTGATGTCTCTACGTAGCAGCGCATGCGTATTAGGCCATCTGAGGGATGTCTTTCTTCCGTCTTCCTACGCCCGTCGACCGTAGTAGGGTACGCGTCTCACTTACTATACTAAGACTTGGTCTGCGGCTGCTATCCTGATGAGAGGATTTGAAGACGTGGCTAGGCAGATTAGAGTAAGAAGACCAAGATGAATATGGTCATCTTTGACCGTTACTCGTGACCTTGATCTTGACTTGGGCGGGTGACTATACCATATTCAAGTCGCATCCCGCAGTACACCCTTCTCACCACCTACAAGCCTACCCAAGAACCTCTCTCCGCCTCAAATCTCGTGTTCATACCGGGCTCCCCTTCTGTCCTAACCCCACGCATACAACCTCTCTTCCACCTCTATCCTGACCCCACGCATTAAACCTCTCTCCCACCAACTTCACCTCTTCACCCTCACACTCACAACGCACTCCCACCCCTGCCCGCCAACGCTCTCCATCCTCTCCTCGTCCCAAACCTCCACATCCTCCGCAAACGGCTCCAACGCGCCCCGAAAATCATCCCAATCCATTCTTGGACCGACGTACAGCACAGTCTCCACAGCAACCCCTTTCTCCCCGGAACCAGAACTGCTAGAAGCAAAGGCCTCCATGTACTTCCGCACCAAGGCGACTTGCTTCGGATATACAAACATCCACGCCTTCGCTTCCGCCGCAGCGGGGTCGAGCGCCCACGTTCCTGGGACAGTGCGGTGGTTGCGGTGGTATCTATTTGGGGATGGGGCGATTTCGATGCTGGTTAGGTTGAGCTTCCCAGGGGCAGGTGACTTCTGAGAGACTTCTTGAGTGGGATCTTGGGCCTGGATATCGACCAGAGAGTCCAGCAGGGCCTCGACAAGCCCCGTCCCACTACCGATCGAGAGGGTAAGCTCCGGCGTCGGCGGGAGTTGTGCGTGGAGGGCTTTTATGAGAGGGAGGGAGAGGGTCAGGCAGGAATCCGGGTGTCGTCGGGGTTCGTTTGTGAGGGGTGGGAGGGGCGCGGGTGTGAATGCTGGTGAAGGTTCTTCATCTTCAAGGAAGTCTTCGTATTCTGGATCTTCTGGGTTGACTGGCGAAGAGTCACCGGCAGAATTGTGATGGGTGGTGGGCATGCCTGTTATTTTGATGGCGCGGGTGAAGTACACGGAGGTAAGGGCCGGAGGGGCAGGTACATGGAGCCGGGACAGGCGAGCTTCGATGAGGTGCATCCGTGCTGCACGTCAGTTGAATCGGCCCCACCGAATCGCGGATCTACCAAACCTTACCTTGAGGCTAACCCGGATCTTAGTCCCGCGGCCCCTTCCGTGATGGGATATGATTACTGCTACGTCCAGCCTCATACGTACACAAAGCGTGGGAACCGCGTATTTTGAATACAAATGTAGTGTGTTGTTGCATTTCCCTTGCAAGCGAGATCTCGTCAAAGTCTACTTCAGGAAGGAAAACCATCCTATATAGAAAGGAAAAAAGAGTTCACCCCCCCGGTGCTGGACTGGGGGCTACATCTCTCGGTGCTCATGCTGGGACATAATTTCTGGTGCTCATGCTGGGATTCGAACTCGGGTACTCTCGTATGCGCTAAGCCTGTCGTCGAGTAAGGCTGGTTGGCGATTGTTGTTGACCATGAACCGCTCCACCACCCAGCCAGTTTGACCTGACCCGTCGACCTAGACGGGCGCCTGCTGGCTGGTGACAGGAACGGGGTTGAGGGGACCTATACACCCTTTTGGCAAAGATCTACAGCGACACCGGAAATAAATGTCCATTTCAATCAAATGTGTATTCTTGATAGACAAGCACAGCTAATGCAACAAAGCTCCAGAGGACCAGACACCGGTCCCAACTCCAAAGTCGCGACTTAGGCTCGCGAGAATAATGCAACCCAGAAACCGTAGCCACTAATCCAGTTTACAACTATAAAATGTACACTTTCCTCTTTCTTTCCCTGCCATCTCTTTTTCTTTTGTAAGCGGACGATGTGGACGAGGATCATCATCTCAGTTCTCACACCTAGACTGCACTGTATCCGCCCCGGCCACCGCTAGTGTTCACGGTGTTGAGCACGTTCCTAGTCCAGTCCTTCACCAGGTAGGGGATGTCGCGAATGGTGTCTCCGTGCGGCAAAAGATCCCAGCCCCTAGCACCGTATCGGTTGTAGTTCAGCCACGAGCCGAAGATGAGGTACGCAGCGATGCCGAGGAAGGCCCTGTAAAAAAGCATTGACGTTAGTTTGTGCGAAGATAAACCACCATAAAGATTCCGTCCAGACTTACAAGACAAAGAGCCAGGTGAAGAAGCCCCAGTGGCTGCTCGTGTCACCACCACCACTGCCACCCTCCGCAGGCGGCTTACCGTACGCGTCCTCGCACGCGTACTTGGTGTGCCACGTCAACCTCAGCACATCCATGTCGTTCTTCTCGTTCGGGCCGTAGCTGTTCCAGATCAAGGCCGTCCCGTTCAACAGAACCTGCTTCTCGTCGGGCGAGGGTCCGTCATCCTCGCCCTCCTTGCCCTCCTCGCGCGCGCGAAACTGGCTGCCGTCGTACTGGTCCTCAGGCTTGACCTCGCCTTCGAGGCCCGTCCTGTCACGGTCGCAGAGGAACTCGATGATGGCCTTTTGGTTCCGTCCGTTCTTACCCAGCGGGTACGAGCCTCCGTTGAGGATCAGGCGGACGCCCTCCTTCTTCGCGTCCGAGTTGGAGTCGCTCGACTTGAGTCGTTCTGCTGTGGCGTCCAGTTTGCTTCCGCCGTGGTCGCCAAGCTCGCCGGCGATGGGTATCACTTTTTCGACTTCGTCCTTCTTGTCGTCACCTGGATGAATGTTGCGTTCAATGGCACATACTGTCCAGACACGTTAGCTCTGTACTGGTCGAGCTTGCCACTCTCAACGATTTCGCGTGAATCCATTACCTCTTGTGAAACTGGGGCACTGCTCCTCCTTCTTGACGTCTCCTTTGCGCTTCAAGGGAGCACAGATATCGACGGTATAGGAGGTGTTGGTGTACGTAGGAGGGTGCCACTGGCTGGTCACAACGCTGTGCGGTCCGCCTAGCGCCTCGAGGTTGAATGAGACGTCGTCCACTCGGATGTGTTTGCAATCGAGCATCGCGGCCGCCGGCAGAGGCGCCAACAGCAGTGCCAGCACAAAGGCTCCTTCGGCCCGCGGTAGTCGAGGGAAATGCATCGCGGGAGATCCGGCCAAGCGTTTCTCTCGGGGGGCCGGATGGGAAACGGCGGACCGTCTGAGCTTCGATGGGGATTTCGGGGAGAGGCGGATCTGCTGCGGATCACGAAAGCTTAGCAAGCAACAGCTGCTGCAAGGTTGCGTAAAGTATTGCGAGAAGAAAAAGGGGAGTAGTTAAGAAAAAGAGTAGTTTTGTACGTAATGAGTGTGGTTCTGGAAGCTGGGCAGGCAACAGAAAACGGGCAGGTCACGGCGTGTCGTTCATGTGGCTTGGAAGGCCGGAGCAAGTGGACTGTGGCAGCGGGTGGATGACCTCGTTTTGGCTGCTGCTTGGAAGAATGGGACCTGACCGTTTTGGCCAGGCGGCATTTAGCTCGTTGCATCATCGTCATGCCGAAGATCTAGCGAATCACGTGCACCGGCCATGTCTGCATGGGGTAACTTGGGAAATGGACAACAAGCACGGATCTGGCCGCACTGTCATCCATCTGTGTACTCTGTACATAGGTAGCTGACATAAGCCAGCACTACATCCTCAATCTAACGTTGGCACACCTTGGTCCACCTCAGCCACAGCTCACCTTACGCATTTGATATTCGTTGATATCTATTAGTCCGCACACGTAAATACTCACTCAGGTTCAGCAAACTAGGCAGCTTGGCAGGGCCAACATCACTCAACACATCGATCAAGCACCGAAGCATGGAACACTGATTTGATACTCTGTACATCAAATGATACATGAGCTCGCTTCCGCAGAGCCTTGAACTGCTCTGGTGGTATGCACCATTCCCTTCCCTCCTCCGTGACCCATGAAAAGCAGTTGCCGTCCATCCCTGACCGCACCTCGAAGGATAAGGTAAGTACGCCTTCGTAGGGGTATATAAGACCATGAGAGATCAAACAGCCAATCCATCCCTGAAATCCCCAGACGCCAAAGTACGTAAAAGACGCTCACAACCCATTCCGTCCTCGCCATAGTCTCCTAATGATTCATTTCACTCCCCTCGACATGCCCGCAGCGTTGATCAGTAACGCGATATGTGGCGGCACGTCTCATCTTGAACCTAACTCGCGATTGCCAGTTGAAAGCCGATTTGATTTGCGACATGTCTGGCACGTGCTCATGTGCCCTACGGGGGTCGCTGAGCCCACCAGCACCAGGGTCGGAAACCGGGCGAGTCCTACATGCCGTGAGGTCCCATCATGCCGCCCATGCCTTGCATTTGCTGCTGTTGTTGCTGCTGCTGTTGCTGCTGCTGCATCATGACCTGATGAGCCCTGCGCTGGGCAAGAACGCTCTGAATCTGATTCTTGGCCTCCATCATGCAGTTTCTCTTGAAGGCTTCCATCTGCTCCGGTGGAATATTCTCAACGGCACCACCCCACTTAGCGGCAAGATTGGCGATCTGCTTATTGTATATCGCTTGCCCTTGTAGTTTGACTTGGTTCGTCAATGCGTTGTTGTTGTTCATTGCTTGCTGCTGCTGCATCTGCATCATAGCCTGCATATTCATGTTCTGGCCATTCATCATGTTCTGGCCACCGCCGGCCATCTGGCGCTGCATCGGGTTCATTTGCGCCTGGATTTGCGCTTGAATCTGTGCTTGCATCTGCGGCGTCATCTGGCCACCATTCATGTTGTTGGCGCCCATCTGGCTGAGCTGCTGAGCGTATCTCTGCGCCAGTTGCTGATTCATCATGTTGCTCATGTTGCCGCCCATGTTGCCGCGTTGTTGCTGTTGCTGTTGCTGCTGCATCATGAGTCTGTGCTGCATTTGCTGCTGCATATATTGCTGTTGCTGAGGCGTCATCTGCTGAGGGTTCATATTGCCGTTCATCATGTTACCCATGCCGTTCTGCATCGCGGCAGCCATTTGCTGCTGCTGAATGGCTCGTTGTTGTTGGGCAACTTGTGCAGCAATCATATTGGGGTTATGCGCAGCTTGTGGCATAGCACCGGGCGTTCCCATCATGACGTGTTGGCCCATTTGAGAGTTTGACTGCATCATGTTGGGAGGTGGGCTTGCCTGATTCATACGAGGCGTTGCGGCCACTGCCGGGCGAGGCACGGGCGTTCCCTGCATGTTTGGCGTACCGTGCTGGATGCGCGGGGTGGCGGCTTGATGACTCTGTTGGCTGGCGCGAGCAGACATGCTGTGCGCCATTGGGACCCCACCAACGTTGGGTGGGTGGCCTTGGACGGCTGATGGCGGGCGTGGCGGGCTGTTGGCCATTTGGGAGTTGTTCTGCTGCATAGGCACAGCACCGGGCATGGGAGATGACATGCTGTGGGGTGTGCCCTGTCTGACGACGGGAGACACTGGTGGCTGAGATGCCTGAGAGAAGCGTGCCTGAGTCTGGGCCGGAACGCCATTTGGCATCGCACCAGATGTACCGTTTGGCATAGCAACGTTCGCTTGCTGCTGCTGTTGCTGCTGCTGTTGTTGTTGCTGTTGTTGCTGTTGCTGTTGCTGTTGTTGCTGCTGCTGCTGCTGTGCCAGATTTGCCGCCGCAGCGTTCTGGCTGTTCTGAGCGGCCTGGTTCGCAGCAGCCTGTGCGGCCATAGCCCGTCTTTGGGCCTCTCTCTGCTGCTGTTCTTGGCGAGCTTTGAGTTCCTGAGCCATTTGATGTTCGCGCCGCATCTTCTCCTGTTCCGCCTGGCGCTGTGCCGCAATGACCGCTTGCTGTTCCTGCATCTGTTTTTGCTTCTCTTGTGCAAGCTGGCGTTCCTTCGCGGCTGCTTCGACCTTCTCTTGCTCCTTTCTTTCCTCGTGCTCTCTCTTGATGTCAGCAATGACCTTGAATCGCTCGAATCTTGGCTCAAATGTAGACACAACAGCCTGGCCTTCTTTGTCCGCTCCGTTGGCCCCGCCTTGGGTGCCATTGGCAGCCGAAGAAAGACGCTCGTCCAAGATAAGCATGTATCTTTCCTGTTCTGCTGCGGCGGCCTCGTCGGCAGCCATCTCGGCGACGGTTCTCTTGCGAGTTTTGGGTTGAGGGGGCGAGTCTGAGTGTTGGGGGTGCGCCAACGCATCGAGCAAAGTAATAGTCTCTTCAGTATCTCGGGTTGGCTCGAGAAACAGGGGAGCGTTGGTCGCAAGCAAAATCTGTGATTCTGCTTGGTATATATTACTTCCATCAAGCTCCATGCGCTCACGCTTCTGCTTTTTGGCGGGAGGAGGCATGCTGCCTGCAGTAGGAGTTGGGGGCACCATTGTAATCGGCGTTGATGGAGGTACAGTGCCAGTGCCTTCCACACTTCCTGCTGCGCCTCGAGGTGTTGCGGCCTTGATCATCAGGTCTGCGTGGAGGCTTTCAGGCGTAGGGTGAAGTACGACAGTGAAGGTCTTGGGCTTTGACGGTATCTTGCTCTTTTGGCCTTCACCAGGCAGACTGGGTGCCGGCATGCTCTGCTTATCCTTCTCCTCTGCAGTTTTGGGTTTCGTGTCTTCCTGTGTAGCTGATGCAGCATCGGGCTGCGCACCGAGAGACTCCTTAGGATACGGAACGTATGGTGAAGGTACGATATATGGGTTGTGATTATGAATCGAGGATGGCACAACCTTGCTCGAAGCCGATGTCGGTCGCTGGACTTCCTTGGATTGAGCGACAGACTTGTGATCGTGCACCTGAACAATCAAGCATCCCTCGTAGAAAGGGACACCCGCTTCTGAGAAGTATTCGATGAGATCGTGAGGTACCGTGCGCTCGCGCAAGTGCTCCAAGAACAAACGCATCGGCGACTTGTATGGAAATATTCCATCTTGCTGATCAAATCGGAAATGCGTTGCGTGCATGTGTACGACGAGGGAAGGTGCGTTGCCTGCGAACTTCTTCAAGATGTATTCATCCGTTACAACTATATCCTGTCAGCATTGGCGTCCATGATGATTGCAACAAGTCCACAATCTACTAACCATATGGTAACGGCTCCGAAGGCTGGGCGGCTGCCGTATCGCCGACGAGTGACGCCGATCGGAGTCCCACACTGTTCCTAGAAATGCGACTGCCTTGGGCCGACTGTTCACGGCGCGTGCGATTGATAGGCCGCGCTGATTGCGCATTCGCGCCATTCGTTGTCGCAGAGTTAGGAGGCTTCTTTGTCGACATCGAGGGCGATGGCGATGATCGGATAGAGCTCGCTCCATTGGTTTGGATGCCGGGGGGTACGGGACGCTTAATCTTGGACGCGACAGAAGGCGGCTGGATGGCCGTCACGACTGGCGCCATTTTTGCCGGATGAGGCGGCTACCGGAGCGCAACAGGCCGGAAATGGCGTCGCGAGGCTATTCTCCCACTGTCGAATGATGCCCAGAGTTGTGTTACAGAGCAATCATTGAATGAGA
This sequence comes from Colletotrichum tamarilloi, assembly GCF_030869305.1. Taxonomy (NCBI): domain Eukaryota; kingdom Fungi; phylum Ascomycota; class Sordariomycetes; order Glomerellales; family Glomerellaceae; genus Colletotrichum; species Colletotrichum tamarilloi. Next base: position 223,291 of record NW_026849429.1, read on the forward strand.
TATTCGGCTCGTCGATCGTGATGGGGTTCGTTACGGGGGTGGTCGAGTGGATGATGCGCGTTGACAGATCGGGTGACGTCGACGTGGAGCAGGGTAATTGATGTCGAAGGCGCGGTCGCAATTGTATCGAATATATCCTCGGCGGAGGATCAAAAGGTAACGAAGTTAGAATTCAGGAAAAAGACGACGGAAAGATGCACAACAGCCCTGATGGATGGATTCCAAGCGTGTGGGGTTGGGATGTAGTCAGGCTTCCGCGAGACCTGTCGGAGAAAGGTCCAAGGAGGAGCCGCCGCAAGTCTCCGAGACGGAGACGCGGGCGTGGAGCAAAGCAGAGCCTCAGGCAAAACCCTGGATAGGCGCACGGATCACAGTACTGGTACAGTGTGTAGACGGTACGTACTCCAGCATCCAAAGATATTGAGAGTATCAAGCCTCGAAATGCACTGCTGATTTGTCTAAATAGTGAATATGAAGCTACAGCAATAGGTATATGCCAATTAAAATCAAGCTGCTGGAAAAGAGTAGTCCTTTAAGTCAGATTTACTGTGAGTATATGAGCCCCATCCTCATGCGTAGGTCAGGAGTGAATTTTTTACTCTTTTTCTTTTAGTTGTTTTTAAGATATTGTATCACATCAACATGTCATGCCTCATGCAAGCTCCCACGCCAGAACTTCATGCAAGAGGCCATGTAGGCGACAATTTTGGAGATAGTATGGATATATAAAGGTTGAAATATTGTGACGCATCATATTCATCACGTTGCAAGTAATATTTAGGGGCTTGTCATCAAGATAATGCACTATCAAAACACTTTCATCTCGCGTCGCAACGGTCAATTACCTATCTGCTCATGGAAACGTTACATGATATCTCGTGGTATATACCAATCCAATAAAAAACACACATTTAATACCCGTTCTTTCCTCCCATGAGACCAGATTTCCCTTATTGGAAGTCTTCGTTTATACAGTGGAGAGAATATTTACTCCTTGCCCTGGACACGGCGGGCCCAGTCGTCATGGACCCGCATGCCGTCAACGACGACAACGCCTCGGCCACGTCCCACGCGGTCCGATCGCTGCCACCACTTTTCTTCCTTGCCAGGCCTCTCTGCCTCAGACTCGCTATCAGCAAGACCACCGCCACCACCCTCAGCACCCACAACAAGGATAATATCGTGGCGCAGCCAGGTCTGGAGATTGGCGACCATGGCGCCGTTGTCGCCTGCAAGAGACTCCTGGAGATAGATGATCTCGGGCTGGAGATGGCGAAGAATATGGGTGTGCCCGTTGGCCGTAGTGAAAGGCATCACCATGGTCTCCTTCTCAACCAAAGCCAATGCCTGGGAGTAAACGGCATTGAAGGCAGGGTTCGCAGGCGAAGGGTTCATCAAGGGGCTCTTGGATGACTCCTCACCAGGCGTCTGGGCTTGATGGTGCTCAATGTTAGAGAAGGACGAGCTCAACGACGGTGGCGGAAGGTTACTAGTAGACTCGCCCGCCGTCTCTTTAAGACCCGGCGCATAGATCAAAACGAAGAGCTTGATGTCGTTGAAGTTGGTGTAGCGTGGGATATGCGACAAAATGGACTGTAAAGGAGTCAGCGAGGCGCTTCGGAACCTATGGCAATTAACAGAGATGGGCTTACGGCGTGTTCATGGAATCCATCTTCGTCAAAGTCGTCACCATGGCTGTCCGCGGAAACCACAATGGCAACAGTCCTTCGTCGCTTGCTGGGGTCTCTAGGCCCGGAAGATCGTTCCTTTCTGGCATCCGCTTCTTCGGACCATGTCTCATGGTCAGCGTACGCATTCTTGTCCTCTTCCCTGATGGCGGCCAATGCCCTACCGGCTGCAGCGCCGGCGGCGGCGAAGCCAGCAGTCACTGTCTTCCCGGCAGCATCGAGGAACTGCTGGGGGCTGGGCGTGCGCCTCAATGCGCCAGACATCCTTGCTCCCAGACCATCCCCGGGTGCATCTCGGGGTCCCTCGGCCGTGCCGTATGTTTCGGTTCCGACGTTGCTGGATGGGGGTTTGGGTCTTCTGGAAGTACCATACGCAGGATTGTCGCCATAGTTTGCATTGTCGTAGTCGAGGTCGGCGTACTGCTCGTTTTCGGGCGTATCGTCCTCATCTTTGCGCTGACTCCATACCCACGCTGCGATGCCGACTGTCGCGACAGTCACAGTAACTGCAAGCGGCACCCAATGGCTCCAAACCCCTCGCCTCCGAGAATTCTGATCGTTGGGCCACGACATTTAGTTGGACGCAACCATTGCACTTAGGCACGTAGCCTAGGTATATATAAGATGTGGGTTTGTGTAAATACAAGGTACTCGAACTTATCGAGTTTCGTCAAGCGATTCGGGCGGCTGCGTCCGTGGTCGGGCTGGGTTTGTCTGTGAATTCGCTAATGGTATCGCAATCGTCGGTGTTGAGTCGTGCTTCGGCTCTCGATGTTGTCAACAGACAGGCAATCGCAAATGGGGGGGGTGGGCTATAGATCACCCACTTGTCGCGAGCTCGGGTGGCTGGTCTTGGGGGAACATCAACATGGGGGAATTGAATGGGCAAGGAGCTAAGGCCCAGGGGGGATCCCGAGGTTGGCCGTGTTGCCATTGGTTGCCGGGCCAAAATCTCTCACCTGGCCCTCCTGCCCGTCAGCCAAGGTGAGCAGCCGCCAGCCGGACCGAGGATATACCGACAATCACGTGCACCATCCCACCTTGATGCGCGACGTCAATAGTGGGTCCCTGCCGATTGGTCGCGGGTCGTTTTTTGGCGATGACTCCTTCAGCGCGCAGACAAAAATATCAAGAAACGGGTTATTGAACCGGCATTGGTGTGGGCATTACAGAACCTTAGCTTCAACTAGGCCCGAGACGAATCGATCTTGCATCGCACATCTCAACAGCCCAGTTTCTACGCTCTCACACCCCGGCATCTCTTGCTGCAGTCACTTGTCGCAATCGAGATACCCCGCCAAATCACTTCGAGATGCCCCACGCTGTGTCGATGCCCTCACCAGGGCTTCAAGCCTTGGTCCTTTGCGGCCCGGGATCCTCGTTCCCGACCTTCACTTCGAATCCCGATGAGAACCCCAAAGCGCTCTTGCCCATTGCTAATCGGCCCATGGTCTGGTATCCCATCGATTTCTGCTATCGTATGGGCGTCACAAGTAGGTGCTTCATTCGTTGCTGGGCTCATCATGAGCTCTCACCGTAGCCATTAGTCATGGAAATTATGAGGCTGACTACTGTAGACATTACTCTCATCTGCCCGGCATCTGCAGAAGCAGCAATGACCACTGCCCTGAACACCAACCCTCACTTGACAGCACTTCCCCTGCCGAGACCAGACATCCTTGCTCCCAAGGAATTGGACCAAACCACAGGTACGGCTGAGATCCTCCGCCTGCCTGAGGTCAAGGAACTCGTCAAGTCCGATTTTGTCGTTCTTCCCTGCGATCTCATTTGCGAGGTCGCCGGCGAGAAGCTGCTGCAGGCATGGATGGTCAAGGGCGCAAGCATGTCAGACTTGCTGAGCGCGCCAAAGTATTCAGGAAGCAGGCAGAGCCCCTTCAGCGGCGGTTTGGGTGTTTGGTACGAGACGAAGACGGCAACTCCGGTCAAAGGAGAGGAGACGGACTTCATCGCAGTAACACCGTCGACTCCCTCCCCCGTTGCGCCCCCTAAAGGATCTTTACTCCCTAACCTCTCCAATCTGGTGACGTCCATACCCACAGACTCGCTGAAGGATCTCATGGAGACACGGAGAGGCTTCGCTGTCCGTCATGGTCTCCTGCGCAGCCATCCTCGGCTGAAGATGCTCACGACCCACAGAGACGCGCATTTGTACATTCTACCAAGATGGATCATGGACTTTGTTGACAAGAATAATCGTTTGGAAAACATCGGCGAAGATGTCATTGGCTGGTGGGCTAAGGCAACCTGGCAGAAGGGTCTTGCGGAAAAGCTTCAACTGGACGAGGTTCTGCGTAAGGAAGAGGCAGACGACAGCGACGACGATGATTCACTGCAGGAGAGCGCCTCGTCGCCCCAAGACGAAGACCCTGAAGAGCTGCGACCCAGCAGAGGCATTGACGATAATGCTCTCGATGGTAAAGACTTTGACGGCACAAATCCTCAGGGAGCTTCGCTCAACGTACCACCGATTATCGCATACGTACATCCATCTGGAGCCGACGCACCCATGATACGCCGTGTAGACACAGCTCAATTACTCCTGAACGTATCACTACAACTTGCTAAGGTTCCCTCAGTGGAAGAGACTGGTAGCGAGGCAGCATCCCCCTTCGCACACGCCAAAAAGGTGGCGTACCCTGAGGGCGTCAAGGGCCGAACGACAATCACCAAGGCCGACAGCTTGGTCGGAGAGAACGTCACAGTGGAAGAGAAGGTGGCCATTAAGGAGTCCGTTGTCGGAGCCGGCTGCCAGCTCAACGAGGGTGCCAAGCTGTCACAGTGCCTACTGATGGAAGGCGCCGTGGTGGGCAAGAACTGCAAGCTTACGAGATGCATTCTTGGCAAGCGCTGTGTCATTGGGGACAACTCAGTCTTGACAAACGTCGAGGTTCAGGAGAACTTGCTGGTTGAGGCCAGGAGTAAGTCCAAACCATGTCCCACATAATACATGATAATAGCTGACCATGCCCTAGCTGAGGAGAAGGACACGAAACTCATGAGCTCCGATGGCTTGGAGGCTACCGAGGAGGAGATGCAGGGAGTGCTGGAAGACATGGACAACGAGATCATGGCCCAGAACGAGGAGGCAGTGGAATAAACTTCAGGCCTTTTCTTCGCCGATTATGCTTCGCTGCAATTCTGGACCGAGCCCCTCTGCTGAATTTTCTCTGGTGATCCATCGTATTCTGCCCTGCGCTGACCTACGCCAAACTAGAATATCATATACGCTACCCGAATGAGCTGACAGTATTGGGAACGAGAACTTTGCTCTAGCCACCGTGGAGGATGAACCAGTGTTCACTAGGCCGAACCCGCGGATGAGGGACGGAGGTGGACAACTGCCGGCAATGCGGGATCCCCGACAAAGTCCGGAGGCGAAACGACGAACAATCAGTAGGTACTCGAGGGCACCCGTCGTCCTAGTCGAACTCTACTCTTGGTCCGGTGGGAACGAGAGGATCCATCAGATACCTCGGGGAAGATGGACAGTAAGCCGGCAGACATTCAGCAGAATCGCGACGGCGGGCTGGAAGAGCAAAGCCCACCCCGCGGAAGCAACGGGAGCCAGGAACCGCTCTCACGCGTAACGAACGAAGTGGAACCTTCGCCCGCCTGGTCCACGACAATGGCATTCCTGAAGCTCGTGTAAGTCCCCCAAAGGCTCTAGCCAGCTCGTCAGGGGCGATTGTCTTGGAAGCTTCTGGCTCGATTGGGAATTCCAGAGGGGTTCGAAGGGCGCGTTCTAGCAGGTCTTGTTCAGCGAGCAAAAAAGAGACGAAAGAGGCTTTTCGTGTGTGGCCTGACTGCAGTAGCATATGTAAACTAGGGAGCTGGTGAGCCTTTCCAAAAGGCACGAAGTGGAACGACTTTCTCTTCGGACACGATGGGACATCAGACGAAGCTTGCCAATAGCTTGCAGAAACCACGGAAGAGCGTCCGAAAACCCCTCAATTGGAACGGTCCAAGGTAATGGTTTCATCCCCAGAGTTTCCCCTCTCCTTCCGGATAGCTGCAGAAGAGGGCGCAATCGCGAAGAACATCCTCCCCCTTGATCTCCTAACGCCGGGTATGGTGGACGAGCTATTTGCCCATAACCTCTTTTCTACAATGGACGCCAGGGGCAAGAGACATCCACATAGACTCACACACACACACCGAGCGAGAAAAGCGCGAGAGATTCGCGGCGAGAGTGGGAGAGATGGGTCTTCGGGGAGGGCCTCTGTAGAACCAGCCCATCTGCCAGGGGCAAACTGACTCTGCAAGGATCACCAGTATTGGGGCCACTCGAGAGGCCCGAGGAGAGACATTCAGCAGATGATGCTACGGTCTAAGCGGGTCTAGCGTGTCCTCGATGTTGTTATCAGGAATTTGGCCTGCTGCATATGGCACTTTGAGAAAAGTGACAGGTCACAAAAATCCTCGGAACATTGTCATCTGCTCGTCCCAAGTTGGCGGGATGGGCACTTCGCCGAACTTACTTACACTGACCTTGTCTGGACCGAATGCTCAAGGGGGGCCGAAGATGTGGGCAAACGATGTGGGCAACAGTCCATTGAGTGTGTGAGAGAGTGAGGGGCCAAGGGCAAGCAATGATGGGACTCTAGTGTAGCATCTGAATCGCAAGTGCCTTGTGGTAGTACAGAGATCGATTTTGAGTCCAGGCTAACGGGGTTCAATCCGAACCAGACGACGCGGCGGCGGCGGGCGGATGTGGGCAAAAAAAAGAGGGGTCCAGGGCAAGAGGGACTTGATACGGTAGTTACGGAGAAGATAGAACTAGAATGCTAGAGAGCGAGAGAAAGAGAGGGACAGGCAGGAAAGAGGGTGGTCGAGCGAGACCGACGGCCCAGCTCCGGCCAGGAACGCGGGTTACGCGGGCCACGATGGTGAGACCCCTCCAAAAGCCTGCGTCGCTCGCGCGAGAGTTGTTGCGTTCCTCATGAGAAGTCGTGGCAAGGCAAAAATTTCTCTTACTTGTCTTTCCCTCTGTCTATCTACCTTACGTTGGAAACACAATGGGAGAGACCTCCCACGCGTCATAACTGGGGGGCGGGCGTTTTCTTACACATAACAAGGGAAAAGGGGGCCAACGTGAGCATTCCTCTCGCGTGTGCTGAGGATCAAGAAAAGTAACGAAAATTTTGCTGCGTGAATGTGATTCTGTGTGTGTGGATGGAGTTCTTGAAGCCTCACACAAGACTTCTCTTGCAAGGCCAACGCCAAAAAAAGACAGGTCTCGTTTGACACGCGTTGTGGGAACTCGACAGTGTCTACGAGACTATGAGAAGGGCAATAAAGAGGAGAGGCAGACTGCGGAGCGGCGAAAGCCGCAAAGAGACAGACAGATAGACCTTGTGGAAAGTCAATTCGTTTGAACCGGTAGTCCTGTATCACTTCTTCCCTCCCCTCCTTCTCTAGACTCTCTTGTACGGTCGTGGTGGTGGTGGACTAACGGCCGAAGGTTGCTAGACTGCCCTTTTTCCCCTTGGCTGCCGCCTCTGTTCAAGGGACACGAAACATGGGCCACTAACGTCGGAGGCGCGGATGGGGTTTTGGAATCATGGAATTTGGAACAAGAAGAAGAGGATGCCGGTGGCACCTGGAGACACCTGGAGCTAGGGACTTCAAGGAAGACGGCTTATTGTTGTGTAGCCGACTAAGAGCCGCGGGGGAGACTAATACAAGCGTACGGGTACTGCACAGATATGTTGATGGGACGAATCGAGCTAGACGTACTGACTGGTATTATGGGGATAGTCACGGGCTGAACTGTTGTCGTTGTATGGGAGGAAACATCTTTTGTGCGCTTTGTCCCAGAAATAAGTTGTCAAAATCGGACGATTCGCACTGATGGCGTCGTTGTCGTGATGATGATCGTCGACCGTTGGACCAAGCCCTTTGGCCAAAATCCGATGGGAGCGAGAAACGGTTCCGTGCGGGATTGAACAAAGAGCGGCCATGTGGTAGTGGTGGTGGGAAAGAGTTCGTCCGAATTAAGGTCGTATAAGCTTTAACCTGGATTGAGTGATTGGATTGGATCTGTGTGAGAGGCTGGGCGGGAACGGTGGGTGGACGGGGGGGACAACCTTGACGAGGACAGGGAGCCAAGCACAAGCCGACAACGACGACGCCAGGTACAAGCACGACAAACACGCACGCCTCCAGCTTTCCCGTCATGACTTCGGTGATATTTGATGGAGGAGGGGCAGTGAAGGGATCCCATTCTGGTCCGTCCTATTCACAATGGTTCCTATCTTGGAGTGAGATAGCGAGTGCGGATCGTCCTCTTTCTCCACGTCTGCCTTGCCCGGTGCCATCTTGGCCAGGGCTTTCGCGTCTCCCCCCATGCCCGCTTCCCCACCAGGCCGGGTGATCTGCCAGGTATTTGACAGCAGTACAGGAAGCTCGGGGCCGCTCGTGAGCCGTGATGGCGATCGGTGCGGGATGGGAAATCCGAAAGAGACAGAGGAGAGAGCGAGAAAGAGGTGAGAAGGGGAAATGCGTACGATAACCATGGCATATGGGGGGGAGGAAGCGGGACATGGGCAACCCTGTCCACCTGAGCGACAGTCTCGGGTCCGGCAGCTTGACGTCGATCACGGATGTGGGCGAACTGACTGCAGCTCGACAGGGGGGATGCAGAGAGCCAAAGTGGGTTAATAGTGACAGATTCTCTTTGCTTGGCGATATCCATACGGGATATTCACCATCTAGCATATGCGATGCGGTGCTGGGTTGCGAAGAGAGGGGATTTGCCCATCCTCCATCCTCCCATCATCCACTTCCTCGCCGGCTGCTGGAACTGGCCAGGCACACAGTTCGACGACCGAGAAAAGAGACACACGGACGAGACGGCAGACGCACGGATTCTCGGGTGCCTGAGTTGGACGACTGGGGATTGGGGGCGCGCGCGAGGCTGTTCAGCGGGGATCCCTTTGGACGGCGGCGCGCCAAGTAGCGCGTGTTGTTTAGACGCGAGTGTGTGTGTGTTTTTTTTTTTACTTTGCTAACGCTGGATCAGATGCCGACGACGCTAGCAGTTTCTGATAGTTTGCCTTGCCCTTCCCTTTGGCTGTGGCTGGTCAACATTGGACCAAATGTTTTGAAAGGGTCCTTCTCGTCTGACTCTATTTCGCGTTCTCTGCCCTCTCGAACCAGTCTGTATCAGTCTGGCGTCCGTCCTGTTTCCCGGGCCTAACGTAGGACCGGAGAGGGCGCAAGAAAAAAGCCTCCCAAAGCATCGGAGACTAAGGTTGGCCGACAGGTTATAGCTCGTCCCAGGAATCGGAGGACTTGCAGCAAGCGTGCAGCAGTGCCGGGGACCAGCCCAGACTGAAAGATTGAAGGACGTCTAGACATAGTGGACAGCGGCACAGCCAGCCCCAGGCGGCGAGCCGGCGAGCCACCACAGACGGGAGTTCTAACTTGTTGGTAGGCTAGAGAGGGGTGGCGTAGAGGCGTAGAGCACCTCGCCGGGCCTCTTAGGGCGTGGGCAAGATGAGAATGATGGTCGACATGGGTCCTGGCGGAGAGAAAGAGACATAGCCGTACGGAGTACATACCTAGCAAAAGAGAGAGAGAATATGGTGACGACGAATATGATGATGGAGAGGGGTGTGTGTGTGTGGGTGGGTGTGGATGGTTTACTGATGAGCCGCCCTGCCCTTGTCAAGGATCTTTGGGGGTCTAAACATGGATGGTCAATGGTGTCTGAATCTATCCCCGCTTTACCTTTCAAGCGTGCCTGCGTGCCTTGATCGCAGCCCTTGTTGGTGGCTTTCTGGGAAGGGCTGTCCAGGGTCCTCGTCGTGTTCCCATTGTGTCGAGGCTTTTGAATGGGGGGAGAGAAGACATGGGACTCGTCAACTCAATGAGTGAGGGGAGGGCGTGAGTGAAAGGGTGGATGAGATGAGATGAGATTAGATGACATAAGCACTCTCACACAACATCAAAGGCTTCTCACATGAGCTGGGAACCAATGAGATGAGGGATCAACGGCAGGCATCTCGTCGATGAGTCTTGCTAATTGGCCGATCTGGTTGGCGGAGAAGCGGCAGGCCCATGTTCTGCCCGTTTTTGCCGTGTCCAGGGCCTTCAGGTGTGTGTGTGTGTGTTTCTGCCATTCTCCCACCCATTCGTCAATTCAATCACCCTCCATCCTTCTCTCGCATCTCACTCACACTACCTTGCTCACAGTGAGAGAGTGAGTGAGTGAGAGAGGTAGCAACACCAACACCGAAAGAAACGCTATCAAATCTCACATCGCCCAATATTCAGCCCGTCGTTAACTTACGGTGCGTCCCTGACTCAAGCGACCCGAGTCGGACGATAACTTTCCGTCGCTCCATCATTTTTTCCCGCCTTCTCCCTTTTCAACCTTTTTTCTTGCAAGCTTGCCGTCTATCTCTTGCCAATGGCTTTCTGCCTTGGTGCGCTTCTTTCTCACACAACATTCCGGTCATTCTTACTCGTTTTGGTCCTCTCGCAGTTCTAGTCCCCTCTGGCTTGGAGTCCGTCTCCTTCAGAATCGCTTCATCTTTGCTTTTTGCACATCTCTCATCTGCATCGTCCCTGTTTCAGCGCCTCTTTTCCTCACTCACTCACCCACCACTATTATCCATCATAACAGTGAGAGAGAGTAGTAGGAAAAGAGGTTGAGACCAACTAGCCATGCCGTACCAAGTGAAAATGTGCATGCATACCTTACGTCAGGTAAATCTTCTTCCGCCTCACTGTGCGAGCTCCGTGTCAAGATGGCATGCGGATTTGACCGGGGTCCACAGCGCCGGACTACTAGGTTTTGCTTTTCTTGCCTCTCTCTTCTTCCTTCGCGTCCTGCGGCCTGCTCTTCAGGCCCTTGTCACTTTTCACATTTTCTGCACTGTGTCTCAACTGCATCATACATACTCCATCGTCAGCGAAAGAGAGAGAGAGGAAGAGGAAGAGAGCCGATTATTGCCCAAAGGCAGAAGAGCTTGCATCAGGGGGGCAGAGGGGAGGCCTGTGCCTGATGTCTCACACCACAGCTGGCCAAATTCTCGGCCAGTGAGTGTCGTACGTATCAAGTTATCACTTCTTCCATTCCTTGACAGGCATGTCTCCATTCCCCAAGGTTACACACATTCAAACATAAAGCCAGATGCTGAGAGACATACACGGCAGCCAACTAAGTCTGGGCGTCCCCACTCTCACACACACTCTCTCGCGGCCTCCCGTTCATCCCAGTCTCCCCTTCCCCTCCGCCCAAGGCTACCGGTATCTCACAGACATACGCTTTCTCTGTCCTCTGTTGAACCCCACCACCACCACCACTACCACTGCAGCTGTCTGTCCCGCTCGCCATGGCCTGTTTCTGGCCCGCGGTGTCATGTACCTTTGATAGCTAGCCAGCTAGTAGGAGGAAAACCGGAGACGCGTTCTTGCTCTCACGTCTGACAATGGGGCCCTTCCGGCCTCCCTGCTTCTTTCCGACCTCACCAGTGGAAGTCTACCGGTTGTCTTGCAATGCTCGGACGTCCAAATCTAGAGATGGATACAGAGGACGATAGAGCCATGTCTCCGAACCAAGATTCAAGAGCGTGTGGATTGTAAACCATCCACCCTACCCCCCTTGTCGTCCATCATCCTCACCCTTCACCAACCCGCGATCCTTGAACAAGCAGAAGCGGTTCATGCAGGTACTCTTTCTTCTTCGTCGAATGTGTCCCCCGGTCGGTTCTCCGAGTCTCCAGCTGCCTGGCAGCAGTTCCTCGGCCGTGGTCAACCCTGGTCAAAGTTGACTCGATCACTACGAACCCCCCCAAAGACAAGGGTAATCCACACAAACTGCAACCTAAGATAGAGTAGGATTTTGGTTGTCTGGGCTTGACGAATGGGTAGTTTGATCATGATGTATCCGTATCCCAGCAGCCCCAAACTTGGACTCGGCTGTGTACCCTGCCAGTTGCTCCAGATTTGGACTCTTTGCTTTCTCAACTCAGAACCCATGCAGACAGGCATAGCCCTGAGCCTGTCCTTCTATCTCTCTCTCTGTCTCTCTGTCTCTCGCCTGCCATGCTGGGATCAAGAATCGTAGGCGAACAAGAGAGCAACTGGCTCGAGCTTGTCTTTTGGATCATCAGCTTAAGCCGCCAAGTGTACCGTACCTGGTCCAGCTAATCCATTGATCTAAAACCTATATGTACGTGGGTCTGCGTTCATGGACCGGGCGATCGTCTCATTGTTTCTCAGGGACGACGAAACATACTGGACTGAACTGGACTGGACCCTCTTCTTCCCGCCGCAAGAAACGCTCTTCTGCTCTAGACCCTCACCATCCTCTCGTCCATAGATTGGTGGATCCCGCGAAGGAGATTAGAGCCCTCTCTGTGTGTCTCTGCCCTCCTCTCCTCCCCCACCACCACCACCATCACGTCTTCAAACTCCACGCCCATTCTTCCCACACCTACACCCCCCGGCTGGCTCTTCGCAGCTCTCCCTCCCACGCTCCACTCCACCTCCACTATCACGTACTCAGACCTCGATACATTCCTATCTGGGGCTCTCTGTCTCTCCCAGTTGGTGTATTGATGACACTATTTCCCCATTTTGTGAGAATATACCTGTCCATCACTCTTTAGGGGCGTCATCTTCATCTCCGTCCCCCTCCGTCCCACGATATAATACTGCCTCGACTGCTCGTCTGTGGAACGCTTCCATTATCCCATCATTCTTCATCTTACTTTTAACCGGACAACTCGCTCCCTCTTCAGAAACGAATTCACCCCCTCTCTCGAACAACAGCGAGTAAGCAACAACAATCAATAACATACACACACTCTCACACAATGATGTCGCACTCGCACCTCTGGCAACAGGAGCAGGACCACTCCATTGAGGGAATCATGGAGACCTTTGGTGGCCCCGAGACCAGCTTTAGCTTTGACGGTTCCATGAGCTGCGGGACTACAACACCAAGCTTCTCTGCCGCCTCCTCTGTCTACGACCCCAACGGCCCCTTCACTCCTCGCTCTGGCCGCTCAACACCTCACGATCACAGCCAGTCCAGCATTGACTTCGACGCTTCCTTCTCCTCCCACAGCTCCTTCACCTTCGACCATGCCCCATCACAAGATCACAAGGGTTACTTCCCCAAGCCCGACGAGGTGAAGATCCAGATGCCCATGCAGTATGCTTCAACACATGTCACCCCCTCAAGGAGGCAGAGTGCAGGCTACGGCATGGACCATCTCGACTACAACACAATGCTTCACGTTACCCTCAACTCCCACTGCATGCCCGGCATGTCCTCGCCTCACCCTCACCAGCAGCAACACCAGCACCAACAACATCACCACCACCATGCTGAGCAATACTCTCTTCACCCGGAGTTGAGCTCATCACCCTTCGTGATGCCGACTCCCCACCGCGGCCTCCCGAGCTCCACACCCAGCAACGCTCACATCTGGTCCTGCAGCAGCGAGAGCCCCATCATGATGTTCGGCAATGAGGCTACGCCCTCAACGTCGCCTCTTCAGGCCATGCACGGCGGCAACAGCAGCGCCGTCAAGCGCGAGACCACAGACTCCCCTATCCCCCGCCTCACTCCCCCCTCAGCGGCCGCATACCACCACCGCCAGGACCCCAGGCGCAAGCTCTTCGCCGAGGTCCAGCGCAAGACTCTCGCACTCCAGAAGAACCAGAACGATATGGAGGCACTGCGGCAACTGAGGTCCATCCAGGTCAACCAGGATGGCTCCGTCCTCGAGTGCGGCTCAATGAAGGTCCGTCACGTGGCGCCTAGACGGGAGCGTTGCACATATCCCGACTGCACCAAGACTTTCAAGAGAAAGGAGCATCTCAAGCGACACTTCAAGGCGTAAGTATCTACCTCATCGCTCAAACTCACAATTACAACGCCACTAACACATGTTTTAGAACCCACGAAAAGGAGGTTGAGCTCTACACGTGCCCTGCAACAAATTGCAACCACGTGTTCAAGGAGCGCCGCGACAACTTTGTCTCCCATCTCCTTCTTCACAAGCAGGGCAAGAGCAGCAGGACGCCGTACAACGAAAAGGCCGCCAAGCTCTACGACGAGATGTGCCTGCAGAGCAAGAGCCGCAAGCGCGTCAAGACGGGCACCAGCTCAAGCCCCAGCAGTAGCGGCAGCAACAAGAACTGAGAGAGAGAGAAACATCAAAGTTTCTTACTCTATCTCTGCTGCTTTGCTGCTGGAGTGAGACACTTCGAACCGGGGTGTTACGGGACGTTTCCTGGGGGCCACTGGGAACTCGAGAGCCACTCCGGCCGAGAAAGAGGGGCAGCAAGAAACGCCAAGTCGGGATTTCCCAAGGGGATAGGCTGCTTCTCTTCATTTCCAAGACAATTCCCAGGATCCCCAATGAGGATGCGAACGCCACTTCTCTGCATGTTGCTCATCCTTGCAACATTGCTGCAACAAACACAAATCTTTTTTGCCTTTCCAACCTGTAATAATTCTGTTGCACGAAAAATTACCTTTTTTCTTAGGCGTATATTTGGCAAACCGTCTGGGTGTATTTTGTCACTTTGTGTTATTTCTACGTTACTTGTTTCTCTACTGTATGGGTCAAACTGGGGAGGATGTTTTTGCTTATCAGAGAGAGACGCTTGGAATTCCCATCGGAGGTTGTCAACACATTCCACCAACCGTCCCTGCGCAACGACTTTACATGCATTTTTACGATTGCCGCGGAGAAATATCAACCCACACACACACACACTACAACCTACACACAAAAAACTCACAAGATTTACATATATTCTTAACGATTGAAAAGACGTTCAAAAACGAAGTCGTATGAGTACCAATCAAAAACATTGGCGGGAGTGGGAGAAAGAGGGGAAGGAGGATACCAAAAGGGAAGATCCTGTCTCTGGCGCGAAAACTAGGAGTAGGGGATACCGGGAAGGAGGCCAACTTTGTCTTACTTTTGGGGGTTCAAACGGCGAAAAATGGGGACACGGGAGGGGAGGAGTGGTCGGTCTATTACTCTGTACTGAATAACTACCCTATTCTACTGGGTTTGCGAGGATACGAAAGAGATTACCATTGTTTCTACGATTTAGATTGTCACTACTAAGAAATGTGAGAGAAAACAAGGTTCGAAGATCAAAAGATGAAAGAAACCCGATATTTTCCCCTAGTACGGGTCTTTGATCACCACATCCAGGCACTTAACAGTCTACCTTACGTACTGATGATACGAAGAAAGCTGAAGTCCGAGAGCAGAGCGACGCAGGATAGGTGGCATCCGAACTTCTATCACATCTCGTCTGCATGGCGTAGACTTGACATGTTAAGTTGTCGGGGAATCTCATCCTTCAGCTACGTCTTTGCATCTCCCAAAAAAGTAAATCAGTCTAGACTCAATGGAGACGATTTTGCCCGTCAGAATCTTGGTACTGCTTTGATGTATGCATACCTACTGCAGGTGATATCTGATATTTTGGCTCGATACTACCCGATCTCGTAGGATCATCTTGGCCTTGTGGGAGACCGTAGTAGTGGTCAACGCGTAACTATTGTAACAGCGTTGCAATCATCAATCTGACAACGGACAGCCTTCAGCTGAGGTCCCCTCTCGTCCCATTCTCGTCTCGGTAGGTGAACTTGACGATCACCGCCCGGATCACTCAGATTCCCCACTTCCAAACGCGTATGTGGTCAAGGTGGAACCGTGGACGGGTGATGGAATAGACAGGGCCAGGGGGTCAAGATCAAGGCACGGCCAGAGCGAAGGTATGCTTGTCTCGGATTTTGGCGTCGTTCCTCTTCCTCTCCCTCTCTTTCCTGCTGCAAGAGTCGAGACTACAAGGCACCACCGCTTTTTTTTCTTGCTCCATCCGCCAAGGAAGAACATCTAAGAGAACTAGGTAGGGGTTAGGGTTCATGATGGGGACGAACGTGCTTGATAGCCTCTCTTATGATCTTATCCCATGCTCTAGTTCAGGACCAGGGCTCAGACGAAAACTCTCCTTCTGCCTCTTTTTGCCCATTCAGGCTCTCGTAAGTGTGCCCCATCATGACCTGGGCTCGTGGACGATCCGGGACGCGAGTCGAGAGCCGGGAGCGAGCGGGGAGAAGAGGGGCAAACGGTGCGGTTCAGGCCGTCAGGGTTTTGGGGAAACGTTCATTGTGGGCTAGATAGAGAGAGAGACTACGGATACTGGTCTATGGCTTAGTTCATCGGCGTGTGCGGTTAGTTCAACCGTAGTTGCGTTTTTCAAAAAATGCCCCCATTCTTACAGGTAAGCTTCCGTCATCAGGATTACGTCCCGCGCGAATCGGGATGATTGACGGGATCACGAAATAGGGTTGGTGGGAAAGCAGGGGCAAAAGAGGTTTTACGAAAAGAGGTATCCATAGCAGAAAGTTGGGACCTGGTGGTACAATAGTTGCTCTGGAATCTAGGGGGCCTCTTGATAGGTAGGTTCGACAGGGCGACGAAGGTTACGAACCGATGCGAATGATGGAATGGGCAGGGGTAAGATGATCAGAGGCAGGGGAGGGGAGACCAATCGACCAGGGGCGAAGGGGAGAGAGGAGGAGGAACTTGGGAGGAGGAGACAGCAAGCCTGGCAGGGTCAAAAGCCGATGCCCGATGGGCAGAAAAAAGGCGGGAGTCGGTCATTTTGAGCAGGGCCACCCCGGACGAAAGAGAACTAGTAGCCTAGCAAGCCTGGGTTTGCCCTGTAGGTAGCAACCAGAGTGCCTGGACGACGCGACATTTGACAGGTGACTCCGAAATGCAACAGAAGACGAAGAGAAATCTCCGTCTGGCCTCTTTTGTTTCGAAACGGGTGCTTAATCGTGGGAGCCTCATGGTTGGTCGGGAAGGGCGGCGTGCTGTGTGACTATTCCCATGTGGTAAACCCTTTCTTTCCTACATGATGGGGTTCGCTTTGATTGGCGAAGAAAGAAAGACGAGCCGAAGCCGTTTGCATGAAAATGAAAGACAGCAGCAGGAGCAGCAGCAGCAGCAGCAGCAGCAAATTCGGATCAGGACCACAGGGCCTTCTGCTGTGCAAAAGGCGGAGAGCAAGTGAGTAGCAGGGCAGCAGGGGAAGACCACAACTCAATCTCAGAGAGTGAGACGAGACTGAACACTGCTTCTCTCGGTATTACGGGCGCAAAGCGTGTTTGATTAAGCAGTGCTGCAGTTGAACCACACATACACACACCATACTCCATACACACACGCACTGACGGAGCACTCCACCCCGGAAATGCCTAGACCTTGGTGACCTTGTCTGAACGGCCGTTCCGGTGCAATAACTGGTCAAGAGATGAGATGAGTCGAGGTTCGGGCTGATGGATGGGCAGCTGGGGTTCCCAGGTCCAGAGGTTGGCAGGTTGGTAGGGTGGTAGCGTGTCTAGGCAGCCCAGTCAGGCTGGCCTGAGCGTCGGCATTCGGAGCCTGCGGCGACCCTGTCAAACCGTCGATCTTGACCATATTCTCGGGATATGGGCAGGGGAGGGGGTTCGTCGCTCAGCGCTGTCGACGTCGTCGTCGTTACACAGGCACACAGGAAACCCTGCCAGGAGAGGTCTGACGCTGGTGCTGCTGGTGCTACTACTGGTGCTGTCGCACGGGATGGGATGGCAGCGTTCCACTGAAGATGCAAAAATGTCCGCTGTCGGTGGGCAAGCTGCAGGCAGGCCAGCATGCAGGAGTCCAGGACAATGATAGGTAGGACAGCGGGAATTTGTCAGGACAAGATGCATGTGTCCCCTGTGCCCCCTCTGGCCCTCTGCTCACCCCTGGTGCCCTGGAAGCACAAGGAAATCCCAAGAGGGCGCGGCGTTCGCAGGGGGGCAGCATGCAGCCCATCGAATTCGGGTAGCCGCTGCATCTGGTGTGCTGCAGCACCTCATCGTGTAGAGACATGGGCAGTGGGACCTTGTGTAACCAAGGCAAGGTACCAGGAGTTGTAGAGCGAAAGGCAGAAGGCTGCTGTTGCGACTTCGGGGAGTGCGACGTTCGTACGAGATAAGAAGCGGCCAGTTGTCCATGTGCCGAGGTAACGTTCTCAAAACAAGGCCAAATCCTTCTGAGGCATCTTTTCGTCGTTTCTCTTAGCGTATGCCGTCCGGTGGAAGTTGAATGCGTGAGGGTGGGACGGGTGGACGGACCGACGCTTGACAAGCAAGATGCGGCAGAGAAGAGGATCGTTCGTGGTCGTTAGAATATGCCTCAATCCATTGGAGTTTCCGGTTAGGTTCGTTTAGTCTATGAGTCAGTGATTGAGTCTATCGCAGGCATTCGCGCTGCATTACGCGGACAGAGGTACTTTGGAGAGCTTGGAGCTGAGTGGCTAGGATGTGTGCCTTGGTTTATGTTAAAGAGGTTGACTAGCCGCACAGAGATGAGAATAACAAACCATGATGCGTCAGATGATGTCGTGACGGGTGGTTGTCTGGTCAGAAGGAGGATGGTTTTCTCATTCGGGGGCTGTTGAATGGATGAGCTTAGGTGTGTGGTCATTGGTGTGGTGGACCTACGGAGCTGCGTCCGTAGTTCTTCTGATGGGGTCACCAAAGCGCAAGGGAAAACCTACGGTTGCTCTGAACTTTCCCTTGGTGTGGGAAGCCGTTAGGTGCGCCGTGCGACGATGCGGGGGCAGCGCCGGCTGTCGGCCGGGTCTCGACCTCTTGGGACCATCGGATGCGGGGGTACAGACGGAGCGGGATTGGCTGGAAGCTTACGAGCCACGGAGTGGAGACTCCGACGCAATTGGCTGTGTGGGGCACCAGGCCGGGGCGCAGCTCCGGAGACTTAGCGCCGAAGGTGGCTTGCAAGCTTGGAAGGACCCTGGCCGTTGTCATTTTTTTCTGGTCGGACCCGCCTACCGCTCACGGCTCCGCATTGCGTGAGCTATCAGACGGACTCGGCTCGCGTAGACTAGGACTATCGAAGTCAATGTTAGCTTCGGGATATGTCGTCTTGCGAGGTTAGCTGAGAGGATACTCTGGCGTGAGTTTGCGGCACTCCTGTCCATTGCCAATGCCGGCTTTGCCGCGTTAGCCACGGGAAGAAGACGCCGGACACGCCGGGGGCTCCCGAGGTACGTATCTCATGACCGCTTAGGTAATTCGGGACCATCCAGCTTCCAGCGGAGAAGTCTCTACATTAGGTAAGCACACGCTACGGTCACGGGTCCTCACTTTCGCCCGGTTGACGACGGCATTCTTTTCCGAACCCCGCGAATTCCTGTCTTCGGATTTCCCACACCTCTTGGCCCTGCGGTGTACGGATTACGGATATTACCTTCCAGTCGTACAGACAAACCCTTGGTCATCTGCGATACGTGCGGTACGGACAAACAGTGTTGGCATGCATGCATGCATAGCCACAGCCTCGAGTTGCTGCTGACGTCAACCAACACCACCCGACCGATCGCCCAGAACAAGGCAAGCCAGGCGAAGGAGGCAGACACGGCAGAGCAAGCAGATCACTGAATGTGAGGCGACAGAAACAATCGGGGCAATCTTACACGCCCAGTCCCAGCCTCCCAGCAATGATTGCCCGACAATCGTCACACGCAGTGAACAATCACCACGACAGCACCGCTCCCATGCCCTACCACTGTCGCCAGGCGCTCCCATGTCACCCACGTGTCTACCCCGTCTGAAAGCTCGTCTTTGCTTCGGGACGCTTGCGGCTTGTCGTTGAACTTCATCAAAACAAATTTGCTGAAGGTCATCCTCAACGATTTCCAACCGGCGTGGCTTCGACTTCATTCCTGCATTCGCCCCCTGCTTCTCAGCATCCAGCATCGCTGCATCGCCTCTCGAGCACAACCCCCGACAGCCCGCCCTCAAAGAATTGTCGATATCCCGCTGGGCCGCAATCTGGCCCGCGCGTCATTGTTCACTGGAACGGAATCCGCATCATTCTCATGTCTGGCGACGACCATCTCACGACTCTCACGCCACTTTCTTTTTTCCAGCCTCGGTCTCGTGGATGCCACATTCGCACTTTTCCATATCGCGACTAGCTGCACATGCCGTCCGTAATGCAAGCTTCACATCGACCATCGACTGTTTGATCGGCCGCTGTAACGTATCGCCCGTTCATCTTGTTCCAGCAAGATTGTCTAGCAGTAAACGCACCCACGTTTGCTTCTCTGCATCGGCGGCTGTTTCGGCCTGGGCTGGCCCCCAAACCAGTAGAGAGAGGCAGCAAGCTGTTTCATTGTCTGCTACATACCCCATGATCCTGGCATGAGAGTCCCAAGTGGTCTCAATTAGAAGGCGTGAACAAAGCCACCAACACCATCATGGCCACGCTGCCATCATATCAGGATGCCGTCAGTAAACTCGACTGGCTTGAGTTGGTGGCACCATACGTCGCAGACAAGGACTTTACTAGTCTTTGTTCTGTGAATAAACGTTTCTACGCCGTCTTCGCGCCCCGCCTTTGGAACGACCCATTAGTCGCCGTTCGACGGTTGGGACTGGATCCAAGTGACGGTATGTTTGTCTTAACCTACACCCGTTTTGAACTAAGGAATACCATTTGCTGACGTTGTTGCTACTATCTCGGTGGGGTGTTAAAGACCTTGAATGGTACCTAACATTTATCTTCGACCGCATGCAGCGCTTGCGGCCGAAGACCCTGGCCCTGATCATGACGCTTGACTTTCGCGAGTTTGCAAAAGACACTGCCCACTTCTCGTCCGACAGTAGCAGCAGGACAATACCTCACACTCTGCGTCAACTCTCCAAGACATTGCCGAACCTCAGATGTATCCTCTTAGACGGGCATGCCGAGGCGGACCCCGCCTTCTTGACTACCATCCTGGCGTCCGAAGCAAACACGACACCACCAGATTCTCGGCAAGGCCTGTTGGTTCTTAGTGTCGCTTATTGTCAAAATCAACTCCCCAACGGCTTCTATGCATCGGACAAGCTCCAGCAGCTGGTCCTTCTAGACGTTTCCGGATTGCCAGGTTCCCTGCAGCCTCTGATTGCTGCAGCTCACGGACGACGCAACCTACGCAGATTAAAGGTCCTAAAGGTGAGACGTCGGGAGATCAACGACTCCATGGCTTTGATGCTCTTCCAGGCTTTCAAGAGCTCGCTCTGGAGTCTGGATATCAGCGAAAACAGAATCACAGACGGTGTTCTCGACCAATTTGCTGCACTTTGCTTCAATAGTCCATCTTTGAGGTCTCAGTCTCGATTCATGACTGAGGGCAAACTTGTCTTTGACGGTCAAGGAAACGACACATTTGGGCCATTCATGTTCATCCAGGAATCCGACTCGAGCGCAACCTTTAGCGATGCCGAGCGGCACTTCGTGGATGCTCCCATTTACTCAGCTGCTACAGGTCGCGATTTACAAGAAGATGAAGCAGTGCGAGCCAATGGCAGAACTCCGTTGAGGCGAGACAGTGTGGACTACGTTAAGGCCGCAACTGCGGGAGACATGGATCATCCGGTGCCTGACTGGTCAGACGTGCCGTACCTCGACATCTGCTCTGCACCCGCCGGGATCACCCATCTGCACATCTCAGACACTCAAATCACTTCTTCAGGTGTGGAGAGACTGCTGCGTAGCTCGCAAGGCCAGCTGGAAGACCTCTCCTGCGATGCTCCGTTCTTTCTACCAATCCAAGGATCTGCTTTGAAGCAGCAGCATCTCCTCCCATGGCCCAAGAACGTCACTCTGCGCGGCGCTCTGGGCTGCGCGCACGTCTTTAGGCCCGTATTCTCGTCCAATCTGCGGGTGCTGAGGATTCACCATTCGTTTGTGACGCAGATTCCGACACTTGAGACTGATGGGCTGTCAACCATGGCACGACTCTGGCTAGCCGAGACAGTGGTTATGGAACGATCTCAGATGGCCTTCCCACAGACATTCGAACCGGACATGAACCCCCGGCTGACGTCTCTGACTCTGACCAAGATCCCACGTCGCTCCAACGGGCCGTTGATAGACAAGCTTGTGCATTTTCTCACGCTGGTTGGTCTCCAGGAACGTGCGATCCGAAAGACTGCCTCTCAATCGTCATCGCGACGTAGTCCAGTACTCCTGCATGGCCTGCGTCATCTTCGTCTAGAGTTTGAAGCCGATCCCATTGAGGATCCAGCCGGATTTTCAGCCGCAGACGACTTGGATGCGGAAGAGCTCTTGAATATGGGCGAGGGTGAGGGCTTCAGCTTCTTCGGCGACGAGCGCCGGCCCCAGCTACGGCCTGAAGCCACAAGGAAAAAGCAAGCAACAGCGGGGGACGAAGTCGCTACGCACCACACTCAGCCCGCCACAGTCCGTCTGAGCGCATTCCCCTACAGCGATATCCAGGGCGTGTCTATACCCTACCGTGATACATGGGGCGGGAGTCAATTCGACCGGACAATCTGGGTTGGCGACGGCATGCTGGGCTCAAACCGCCATGCTGTTAACGAGTATATGAAACTTGTGACGAACCCGCTGCTTAGAAGCAGAGTAGGACCAGCCACCCCAGCGCACGTAAAAGCTGGCGTACCGGAAGGGGTTCTCATATTCCACGCGGCTTGGGACGCCATTGTCATGCCACCAGAGTTGAAACCTCCCAGAGCGGCAGAGCTTCATGGTATGCGGGACGTCCTAGAGGCCATCAAGGCGTTTCGTATCGAGACAAGAGCAGCATACGAGGCTGCGAAGAAGGCTGCCGTTGAAGGCGTGGCAGAACTTGGCACAACCACCGGGCCACGGCACTGTTTCTGGTCGGGAAGGCTTGAGGTCTCTGCGCAGCAGAGCATGGCACACTATCGAGCGCCTGGTTATTGGCGATGAGAAAAAACAAAACTAATTTCCTTTCGGTCACAAGTTTTCTCTTTCCCAACGAGTTTCTAGTGTTCCGTCCTACTCTTGTGTGAAGGCGCAACTTTTGGTCATTTGTGATATATACTTGTTTTGAAATAAGTATGGACAGTGAAGCGAAATGTGGTCCTCAAGACAGCTTTCTTTTTGGCCCTCCCATATGCCACATGTCTGTCTCAGTTTCCAGTGGGCCTCCTCCCCCAATTCAACGTCACATGACTTTGCTCAGACACCCAATCAGAAGCCTCTCTCTCAAGAAAGAGAAGCAGTGTAAGCAGTCGTAGTAAACTTAGCATTCGACCCGACAAACGGCTCAGTACCGGCGCCGATGCTCTGGAGGATCTGGGAGGAAGGTAGGCCCTGGCTGTTGATGAGGTAGGTCGCGAACGCCTTGAGGTCACCACTGAAGCTCTGGACGTTGCTGGGCGCGACGAAGCTGAAGACCGTCATCTGGCCGTTGACGCCCTTGTAGAGGTTCCAGGTGCGGCCGGCGACGGTCGGGGTGGCGATGGCGCTGCCGGTGGCGGAGATGGGGCCGGCGCCGCCGAGGGAGCCGAGCCAGATCATGATTTCGTATTGGGCGGAGCCGGTTGCCGTGGAGGAGGTGAAGAGGTCGTAGGCTACGTTTGCTACGAGGCCTGTGCCGGAGTAGCTTTGGGGGTGTTAGTGGTCATCATCCTCGATGGTTTTTGTGTGTAGATAACGTCTTTGGTCTTTTCTCTTGGACAAGGAGTACACAGTGACGGAGTAACAAGACATACCTCCAGTTCCAGGTCGAGGGGATGCTGCTGATCGCGCTCAGGGCCTTCTTGCTGACGTTGACGACGGCGTTGGCGTACGATTTGACGTTGTACTGCCCGCCGGACCAGGACCAGGTCGTGGACCACTGCAGGTTGCTGCCGGAGAGGCCGGTGAGGGTGGTGCACTGGCTTCCGGTGCCCGAGGACATGCCCCAGAGGTTGTTGTAGACGGTGTAGGTGCCCGTGACGGCCGAGTCCCACTGGCCGCAGTAGGTTGTCGCGCGCTTCTCGACGGTCGTCGGCGTCGGGCTGGCGAGCGCCAGGGGGAGGAGCGCGAGGATGGCGGAGAACTTCATGGTGGATGGGCAGAGACGGAGAGAAAGCTCGTTGTGATTATTGGATAAGGAACTGGCTGGAAGCTCCCGAGATGTGGTACCGGGGAAGGATGGTCAAGTTTTATATGTCCTGCTTTTCGGGGTATCTGTAAATGGTTATATGTTGAACTTGACTTTCTTGGTCCCGGACTGCATCTTTCTGCCATTCATCTATTCTTGCGCGGGGTCCCTGGCATTGACAAGCAGCCTCCCGCCAGAATCACAGTCCATTTGGGAACAATCTATGTATCCGCACGAATCGTCACCAATGCCGAACCCGTTTCGTGGGCCTACCTTCCGCAATTGCCTCGGAAGGGTATGCTAGTATGATCACGAGAGTCTTCATCCCCTGAAGTTGGCACGGGCGAGTTACCAATTGGGACGATGATCATATCCGCTCTCGATATAAACTCTCCAGAACTGTAGGACGGACAGTGAGCTAGGCCCAGGGTGACGGCTCTTCATTGGCGGCTCCCATCGAGGTGTTGTCAATACCCCGGGCGAGATCCATTCAGTTCGGGAGTTTTGGGAACCACGAATCAGGGCAATCCGGCTATTGGTGACGTGGGGAAGGAAGAACCGGGGCCGTGGATGAGATGATGTCCAAAGGTTAAAGTTTCTTGGGACGTTTACGCAAAACTTCATGGCTGAGTTGATTATCTGATTAACTGTCATAAGGACCTGGAATCAGGATCAATTTCCTGTTTCTGAGGTATTCTGAAATGTTCGCGGAAGCCCGTCACTTATCCAGAACTATTTCGGCATCTCGTTCTTCTACAAACTACAAAGCGTAACTGCACAGCAGTTCTATTCATTATTACCGGCGTCACTTGGCGCCACAGCTACCCCGGCATGGCTTTCAACGCACGGGATTCGAGGATATAATCTCCCCTGGCACTCGTGGAAAGCAGCATGGACTGCCGGCGGAAAATGCGGGGTTAGAGTGCCGTAACCTGTGCTGCTGCGCCGGGTGGTCCCCGCGATGTAACCGAGAAGAGTCGACTACCTAGGTGGAGATGGGAAGCTGGGGCAAGGCGGGATCTGGTAGCCGCGATTGGCGGGATTCGATCGGGCGTTAATTTACTGGAAACGCACCGGAGGCTTTTCGTTGCGTGCGAGATGCGAGGGTTCTGTTCTTCTTCTCACGCTTGCGTGCGAAATGCTGCTTTTCTTCTGTTGGGGAGATTGAGTGTGAACTTTTGGTTCACAACTTTCACTCTTGATGCTACGGACGTACACGGCTGGCTTTGTGGAGGCACGGAGTTTAGAGATTAATCTCGGTGTACCCTCATTCCAAATCTCTCGACGTTTTAATCTAGTTCAGCGTTGGTAACGATAACGGGCTCGCTTGATCGGCGCCTATGCGATCTCGCTTCTGCATGGCTTCGAGACCTGTCATTTCAACGTGCATTTCGTACGTGCGCACCCGATCTGATTTCCCAGACTCTTCTTGGCTGGCGTTGGCTCTGAGTGAATACGTGATTACCTAGAATCTGATCCAGCCTCGGAGACTGTTTAACTCCATCGTTTTGCATTACTAGAGGATTACCGCAGTATATATAGACGCTACCCTACCCTAGAATTCTGTACTATTTAACCTTAACCTTTTTTATAAGTTACCTATCTTTTCCTCTATTTTACCCTCTCCCTTATTAAAGGATCGCTAAAATCATAGTTTTAATAACTTATTAATAAACTAATATTATTATTTAAAAATAAATAACTTATTTTTATATATAAATACTAAGAGTTTTATTATTATAAAAATAATAATAAATATATTTAAGTACTTAAGAGAGCTTTTTAATAGATTTTTAATATTATTTAAAATAATTATCCTCGAGTTATAAAAAGAAACTAAGATATTATATTAATATAGCCTTATTAATTTTATTAATATTAATAATACTTTTTTTAATATAGGATATATTAATAATATTTTATAACTATATTATTATATTTTATAAATTATATTTAATATTAATAAGGATTTTAGTATTATTTATTAGGTTTTTTATTAAAATCGTTATTATAGGGTTAGTTTAGTTATTAATATTTTAATAAGTATTTTAACTTAATTTAAAGGCTTTTATAACTCTTAATTAGAGGTTTTTAAAGGATTTATAATTAGACTTTTTATTTATTATAAATAAAGCTATTATAATTAAAACTATAGTACTATTTACGGACCTTAATAATAAATAGTTAATAATATAATTATTTTTTTTATAATAAGCTTAAAAAAGTATTTTAATTTAAATACTAAGTAAATATTATATTATTTTATTAAAACTATATTCTTATACTTATGACTTAGAAAGAATTAACTTTCTTCGATAATAAGGTACTCAGATCTAGCCTCGGAAGGAAATTGCTCTGGTCCCTGGATCCTACGATGCCTGTTCCCTGACAGACCATCTGGCGGCCCTGACCCTACATTCGCTTATCTGAACTGAGCTGTATATCGAGACATGACGCGCAGGTTGGAAGCATAGTTCTGCAATCTGTTAGGCCTCCCTTTTCTTCACGTGAAATTCAATAGTATGCAGATTCATTTGCCAATGAGGTGCTCGTTCGCGTCATTGTTATGATTTATTAGTGAAGATGATGTAGTCAGCGTGGTCGAGTCATAGTAGCGCCCTCATGCAACTGGCCATTGAATGGTTGAAAGATTGCTAGCACGAGTGTCTCACTGAAGGAGCTTTCAATGAGTCTGCTGGCTACTCCGTAAAGTTCAAGTTCAACGTGGGACTCTCCCAATCTGAATTCAGTCATATTGCAGCTAGTATTGATATGAGGGCACAAAAGCAAACGCGGAGAGGCCCGACCTCATGGTGGCGTTGTTGGAATCTAGCTGTGTCTAGCTCACAGCCTCATGACCTGGGTAGGAAGGGCTACCTAGGCGAGCTCAAGAACCGCTCGTGGCTTTCGTGCGAGGAAAGACCAAGAACGACTGCTTGCAGGACGAGATGTGATAGTGGCTCGGAGAAACTCTCACCCACAGTTGTCGATACTTGGTTTTTCTGTGCGCTTGTTGAACGCCTTCCTACTAGGCTCGGCCAGCAAGCCATCTGGGGACGTGAATTGGTTCTGCACTTGGAATATTTGGTTTTTCTTCGTATCTGCAGAGCGAGCCTCGCGTGGAGAGCGCTGAACCGCACTACTTTGACGGCATATGAGATGTGAGGAAGAAAGGTTGGACTACCACACCTACCAAAGAGAGGGGACGGTGCGATTTGCCTGCGCCACTTGGCATACGCCATCGATTATCTGTATGTACCTGTCCAAGTAAGAAAGCGCCTCGTTCTAGCCTCGGAGACAGGACGCGTCTGGCTCAGACAAGAGACTGGGGGACCTCTCGGAGGTCAAGGTAGTGTGATCTTCGGCGCTGCTATCCCACGAATCTGGGAAGATCTCCTTCGACCCTGTTATGTCTTGGTTGTCTACCTGGCCTTTCCTTGTTTTGTAGCCGCGGGCGTGCGTCGTGCCTGAGCCGGTGGAGACGCGTCGCGATGGTGGTGATGTTTGGGTAGGATGGTGAGAGGGGTGGTGCACTGTTTAACTCCAT
This sequence comes from Colletotrichum tamarilloi, assembly GCF_030869305.1. Classification (NCBI taxonomy): domain Eukaryota; kingdom Fungi; phylum Ascomycota; class Sordariomycetes; order Glomerellales; family Glomerellaceae; genus Colletotrichum; species Colletotrichum tamarilloi. The sequence continues at coordinate 250,513 of NW_026849429.1, forward strand.
CGTTTTGCATTACTAGAGGATTGCCGCAGTACATGTAGACGCTACCCTGCCCTCGAATTCCGCACTGTTCAACCTCAACCCTTTTCACAAGTCTCCCATCCTTTCCTCCATTCCACCCTCTCCCTCGTCAAGGGATCGCCAGAATCGCAGTTTCGACAGCTTGTTGGTAGGCTGGTGTTACTGTCTGGAGGTAGGCAACCCACTCTTGTGCGTGGGCGCCGGGAGTCTTGCCATCGCGGAGATGGCGGTGGATGTGCCGGAGCACTCGAGAGAGCTTTCTGATGGACTTCCAATGCTGTCTAAGGCGATTATCCTCGAGCTGTAGGAGGAAGCCGAGGCGCCATATCG